>NC_091930.1:46932901-47220401 GCF_041260155.1 Ptychodera flava | reverse complement strand
AGGGCTACTAAAGGATTGAGCTGAATGCCTGTAGTTCTGGTATACTTGGCAAAACTGCCAGTACAAGTACACATCATTATCACAACATAATGTTTGTGAGTGCATGTGTATGTTTACTCACTGACAGGTCTTTGCCAGATCTGTTAACTATTCATACCAGTATCGTATGGCAGCTCACAAACACTTGCCCCATTGTAACAGCATACCGTATTACTATGACTACAGGGGTCAAAGGTTGTTGGTGATATCACCGGCTCATCAAGGTCATCTTGTAGCAGCATAAATGTTGATCCAACTCTAATATTTTAGAAATATCAAGTGTGCTCCCTTACTTCTATGAATTCTTTGTATTTACACCTGTAAAAATTCAGAACATAATGTTTTCCAATGCAAAGTAAGTGAAGATGTGCGTTCATTTGTTCACTATCATGATATTTGAAATATAAAATTTCAAAACAACAACCGGTGTATAACATGCAATCTTTATGGAAAATGGATGAATTGATAATCAATGCAATATATGTTTGTCTTGGATATCTGGCAGTTAATATAGCAGGAAACACTTCATCCATTACATACCCATTGAGAGTAAAATTGAAATAAACCATTATCAAATCACTTTCTTTTAATGCAGGTGAAAAAATACATAAAATAGATTTGTATTCTCTCTGAAACAGCTTTATGGTTGAGTAGTACTCCCAGGGTTGCTTCATTATCTTGTTTACATTTTGTGAGTTATATTTATTCAGGAACAAAAATTCTACTGCTCAGTACCAGTACTGCTAATGTGTGCAGGGTTCTTTCAGTAATACCGCCCTCTATGTTGACTTTTGAGTAGCAAACTAAACAGCATTTCCCTCTCACAGGTTGGGTACCCAGTGAGTAGCTGTAATGTCAACTGCAAGTTCTTGTAGTGTCACTACTTTCATGATGATGATGATAACTTACCTGCTTAATACATGCAAAACTTCTGATTTTCTCAACTAAAATGGTTTGTTGAGGTACCATGATATGTATAGCAGTCACTTCTGCAGCCATAAAAACCAAGCAGTGTGCGTCAACAATTTTAGGGACTTTCCATTGGTCAACCAGTGCCACATGACTGACCATGTACCACATGGAATTAATTTTCACATTCTTAAAATCAGTACATTTAAAGGATACCAAATTTCACTTCATTTGATTGAACTTAATTTGACCTACTTGACACCAACTTGAAATGGAAAACAACAAATACATGGAAGACAATAAATGTTCTTATGTAATTCCAGGTACACTCAATAATCAATGTTGAACCATCCCTTTCCCATGATTTCACTGTGTAAGCTTACTGCCATGCCAAAAAATTGGCGACTGTGATATTCATTACCTTTGAAAATATCAGTATCTTGAATAATTACTGAAGTCCACATTGCTGACCCAATCACAGTTCTAATGTCACCTCCTTTGTCCATCCAATCTTGATCCATATTTAATCACCAGACATCTGAAGTAATCATGCCAACAAGTTCAATTTGTTTCTATCCAAAAGAGGAATACAGAATTATAACAAAACACAATAACACAACACAAATTTTATTTGGTTTTTGTGTAGAATTGGAGCTATCAAATCAGAACTACACCTGTCATTCAGCCTATGCATTAGTTGAGAGCTGGTAAACTTGCCTAGGTATTCTGTCCTCTTTGACCTTTTCATCAAATTCATTAAAGTAAGTACAAAATGAAGGTGCTATTTTGATCTTCAGGAATACAAAGAAACTAGTAGCCAACAAAATGACGCATGGAAATAAGTAAATGTAAAATATGTAAATCAGTCACACAGCTGAACCAAACTATATAGCCAATACTGAATACTGAATAGTCTATGATGGTGATGTACGTTGTACTAGTCTTTCATATTTCGCACCGCACTGATTTTCATAGACAACATGATGCACACCTTATATTTCATGCGACACCTCCCCCTCTACTGTCCATGGTGATACCAGGTGGACTGATGATGTAATTAAGCAATAAAACACATCCAGCGATGGTATACCACGAGATTTTGACCAGTTCACGACATATATGCACGAGCGATAGCGAGTGCATATTTGGAGTGAACTGGCAAATATCGAGTAGTATACCATCGCTGGGTGTGATTTATTGCCATTATATCATATCAGTATATTGAAATTCTGGCGTGGAACGTAAAAAACAGATTTTCGCTAAAGCTGAGAGCTCGCACCTATGCCAGCCGTGGTATATCACCAATATACCACGGTTCTTTTTGCGTCTCAACCAATCAGATCGCTGTATTTGCTCCATCAATATACTGGTATGATATAATAAAATTTTGAGATTATCAAACAACACGAAACATCTGGTAATACAGCTGTAGCCATAAACATTATTTGAAAATAATTTTCCTGTCCATTGATTACATCAAATTACAGTGGTCATATTTAGATTAATTTTAGATATATCACTATGTTAAATTGAATGTTTGAATACACTCTGTTATGGCAAGTCTATCACATGAAGGTTTCAAAAGATAGTTACAGCTACATGTATTAATATCCCTTACCTTTTCAACATGGTGTGACCCAATCCTGTGATTTTCCATGGAAAAGTTGGACCTCTGCACAGAGAAATGGGATGAAAAGGACCAGTAATGCTAACTTTTGATGATTTTTCACTTTTTTTGTCGGAACCATTTCTTCTTCTACTCTCTAAAACATGTTGATATACGCAGTATTCAGCTTATCAACCCTACCTGCACATGTGTAAACTGCATTGTTATTGTTGACAAGTGGATTCCGGTCAGGACTAGAATTCAAATGTAAACAGTAAAAGTGCATGTTACACATTAGAGGTTATGTTGACAAGCTGATAGTTGTGTTTCAAAACTTTTTTGGAAGTAGAATAAGGACTTGAAATTGATGTAAAAATTAAAAATAATGAAAAATTCATCAAAAGTTAGCATTACTGGCCCTTCAAGGTTACCATAGTATGCACCTCAAGAACAGATATTCTGAATCTGAAATTTTGTACAATACTTTTCTTGGCTACTACTTGCATGGACTCATTCTGAAGTCTTTGGACTGAATTGATTTTTCACCCTTTCATTCTTGTGAAAATCAAAACTAATTTTTTTATCTAGTGTAACACAGGAATGGTGGCCATTTTGAATTTTAAGCGTTTTGGTAAATTTTCATAATTTGTTTCTCCGGTACAAAAATTGGCATTGCGATCCCTGATTTTCCATTCTTGAAAGAGAATGGTTTATATATTTCTGAAAGCAAAGTTGAGCAAAAGTTTTTTTTTTTCAATTGAGAGGCAAATACTACCCTCAGGGAGGAAAGTTGCAAAATTGTGCAAAATAATGATAAAAAAATAATAATAAGTTATAATAATAAGTTATTGTAGAAGACGGTAGTTCTCTTTTTGGAGGATGTGATGGCCCTGAAAAGGGCCGTTTGGTTTGTGTGTACAATATGTACACGGTATTGAATTTCAGGCTCACTTGAACCCAAATACATCTTCAAAGTCACATGCACCTTGGCTGGTATTGGTAGGGGTAAACATCTCCATTGCCTTCTTCAACTGTCCTCATGTCGGAAACTCTAACATCTTCAATGTCATCTATCGTGTTAAAGGTATCTCCCCATGGTGGACTTCCTGATCTTCATCCAGGACATCATCTCCCATGTCCTGATTTTCTGCCATGTAGCACTGGTTTTCAGCAATCTGTGTGAAATAAAATGTTACTGTGGGTTAGCCTCCGTACTGCAAGTTTATTGATACTTAAATACAGTTCACATTGATTCTTGAAAATTAGTCCATAGACATTATCACATACCCATGCTTCACATACTGATCAATACCATTCCAGGTAACTCCCCTTCACTAAAGTTGTAACCTCAGGTTACACCTTTAGTGAAGTGGAGCATCAAAATTGCTTGACAAAAACTGACACAAATCTAAACAACACTTAGTTTGAAGAATTCAAAAATACCGGGCATGCAAAAACATACAGTGGCTACATGTCTTTGGAAGTGCTGACGCTGGCGGTATTTGCAGAAGGAAGAGGTACACTGTAAACAAAACTGTCAGTATCCATGTAGGCTAATCGTATTCCTTTGAACCGCTTCCGAAAGTAATTGTAATGTGTCTCATACATAAGCAGCTTAGAAAGTTCGAGTACTGCCGCGCCAATGAAAACTGGCTTTTTATATTCATATTGATCCCTTTTCAGTTCCAGTAGGACACTGTCGCAGGAATCGCCATCCTCTTCGGAAGTTATGAGAGTTATATGTTTCATCTTTGGATTATACTTCTGAATCTTTTTACGACCACTATCGGTACTACTGTGGCCCGAAACAAATTTAAAGTCTCTGTACTTTCGAACGTCTTCTATTGTCTTGCCGAACATTGCATTATTCATCAGCTTATAGAAATTCTTTTCAAAATCTGTCTTTCCCTTTGCCCTCATTTTAGTGTTAAAGTCAATATATTCCGCGAGACACTTTGCCTCTTCAAAGGCAAGCGCCCGATGAATCTTTTTCAGTCGCATTCCCATCCGAAGATAGAATTCAAGCAACTTATAATGTAAGACGTATCTCTCTCTGTCCATTAGACTTGTAATCAGTCGACTACCGTGCCTCGGAAATTCATAGTGATGTGGCGCGAGAGGTAGATCGTCGTGTTCTTCATGTAATTCGGCCGGATATTCTAAGTCTACTTCTAGAAACTTGGCGGAAACTAGTGCTGGGTCCCCAATCCAAGCCTGCTCCACCATTCTGAGCAGACCATTCTAAATATTCTTCCTTCGTCATCCAATGAAGTCCCCCCATTGGCTTTGGTTGACTCATTCCATATCCGTAAAGATTATTAGCATCGAGATATTTTATTTTGGTTAATGGTTTCTCCGGATCATAATTCCCGCCAGCTCCGCCAGGCTCGTCTGTAGCATAAGCTGGATGATTGTCTGTAAGTAATGAATATTACACTGACTGATACCACCTCGAATTCCCCTCTGTATGAAAGTCATCTGCTCAGCATCTTGAATAAGTTTAAACTTATTAAATGTGTAAAGTAACATAGTATCGCATGTCAAGCCGGGCGCTGACATATAGTGGGCTGGATCTAACTTACATGCTTCTAAACATGTGTCACGGAAATTTTCGAATATATTCGCAAGGAGGAGAACGTCGGTCTCCCAATAGAATTCCATATAATCTTTAATCATCCGACATCCAACTTCGTCCCATACTCGTAATGCATGTTCGTGATCGGACTCCGAAATCCCCTCTTCCGTTAATTCGCTATGAATTTTTTTTCTTGATTGGAGCTCCTTTTCTTCCAATTGCTCGGGAGAATCTAATATTCGTACGGGAAAAACCTTTCGCCCTCTGAATGTCCGGGTATGAATGAGGTACTGCCGTCCATCCATCCTCTGGCAGTCTTTGCCAACTTCGCGAGCGACCCAGACATCAACTGAGCACTGTCCATAAACTTTATCGAAAAGAAACGTTTCACTGTCTCCCTCTCCCCATCGACAACAATTGTGGCACTAAAAATAAATGTTTTCATAAGACACATAATTCCACCATAGCCCGTCTTAGCTATGATATTTGGCTCTGGTCCGTCAACATCTCCTTCGGTAGCGATTTCATGTAACTTTTTCAAAATAAAAGAACCATCGTATCCCTTGAGGTTGTGAAAGTAGATAGGAATGGTTCTCGACGGGCGGCACTTTTCACAATAAAAAGTATTTTCATCCTTCACTATTCGGTATCCGGCTTGATCTCCACATGCAATACAGTCTGGATCATTGTAATTAGAAGGATCTTTCATCGGTTTTATTTTCCAATAATACGATTTCGAATAATTCTCAGCCCTTTTCTTCATATCCTTTAGAAATTCTGTAACACAATCTGTACCTGTGAATGTTCTTTTACTATAAACTTTCGGCGGATTACCTGGCCATCGTTCAATTATAACATACAAAATACAAATTGGAATGTGCAGGTCGGTGCCCCGTTCAATAATTGCCTCAGTATCTGCATACACAACGTAGGGGAGGGCACCTTCTTCTTATGTCCTTCGAATTGACACACTTCCTTAGGAAAAACTGGCTGAGCCGTGTCTGTCCCACAGTATACCTGATGTATTTCTAATTCTTCTGTTGACGCAAAACCTCGCTTACAAACCATACAAATACACTTCTGCCTGTGCTTATTCTTACGATTACTGTTAGAATTAAGAAGGCGATTTAATTTAGTAATTGGTACGAAGTGGCCGCCGCCGGGGCCGACTATTAGTAAAATATTTGCTATCTGTGCTGTATCTCCCTTCCGTTCCGATAGGGGAACCCCTACGGGTATGGTTCCACTACAGCCACTATATAACACAGTTATGCCGGACAGGTCGGGATCATTTTCGTAGATCTGAAATACTTGAAGTCTGACCCCTGGATTTTGCTGCTCGAAGCGCTTGAATACAGTCTCATCAGCGGGCGTAGGAAATGGTATTCCATCAAAACAGTAATCGGCCATAAATTTGTCATACGTCTTCCAGTTCCTTACCTGACCACATTTCTTTTTGCGAAACTTTTCGTCACCTAACTTTATACTTGAAACGACCGCATACTGGAAGCAGTTCTCGCTGCCAAAAGGTAGAACCAGATCGCTCACACAATGCTTATTTTTTAACCATCCGGGAAGTTGGACTGCGCCGGCCCCGAGTAAAACTTCTACTAGAATTACTTCAAAATTAAGTATCTCCTCGAGAACGAGACCGGAACCCTCAACATTTTCAATTGTATCAAGCATATGGTCGAAGCGTTCTATTAATTCATGTTTCACATCCGATCCTCTTAAATCTTTTGTGTATGTATCTTTTAATTTAACAGGCAATGTACGAATTTGTGTATTACCGTTTTTCGGATCCACTAATTTGACTTCCATTTCTGCATAAACAGAGTACATCTTTCTTATTTTGGTCATACCTTCGATATCGATCGTTTCGATATCCTCGACTCGCTTGACTTCAGGAAATTCTTTTCGTAAAATTGCCCCGTCGAATGCTTTTCGTAAGCGGCGTCTAACGTCAATATTCTCATCCATAATAATCTTTATAATATATACTATCCTAAAAATTTTTTTAAATATTCTATGATAGGTCATCAAAATCCACTATAATATTTTTGTTTCTCGCCTAATCTTTCTAAGTCAAATCTTTTTCTATAAATGCTTTTCGTAAGCGACATTTTCTCTGTTGTAACGGATAATAAGTTTACTTGGAATAAACTGCAGGCCAACATTCCCCCCAGTCTCTTTATTAATTTCTTCCATTTCTTTATTAATTCTTCTCTAAGATCATTGAAATCTACCCTCTGTTTTTTACTGAAGGGGTATTCTAGACAAAATCCGAAGCCTGTTGAAGAATCTTTTACATCTGCGAATTCCATGGTGTATAAGTAGTTTTGAGTATCTAGCCCCCTATTTAAATCGAGTTTAAGTATATCGGACAATTGACTTATCTTATATTCATTCACGACTGTCTCCATCGTAACTGTACTATATATACTATCCTAAAATTTTTTTTAAAAAGAAAAAATAATTATTCTATTCTATGATAGGTCATCAAAATCCACTATAATATTTTTGTCAGCATTTATTTGTTTATATATCTCGCCTAATCTTTCTAAGTCGACTAGTTCTTCCACGTCTTGAATTTCTGGTTTAGGCGTGACACAAAATAACCTCTCTATAGTGAAAGAAAGATTATGCTTAAATAAGCGCGGTTTAAATGCTAAGAATTCTATATTACTACCCCTTCCGATATTACGAGGTACGATAGCAGGATTTTCTCTGGCTGGCAATCGGCCCACTGTTTTAAAACCACAGTCGATTTCTTGAACTATATCAATACATGTAGCGAAATTGTCTCCTCTTTGAAACCGAAATTTCAAATACTTTGTCTGTTTGTTGCTTCTGATACACTTTAGATGGATTGTAAAATAATACCTGCGGAGCTGTTCCGATAGGACTCTTGGAGTGAGAGGAAAGGCTTGCAGCATAACATTTAGCGGTGGATGCATCGAAACTTTCACCTAAGGTACATGATACTATTAACACTGAGGCGACGGGTTCCCACAAGGCCGATCTCACGTTTCCATGTTTGTTGGTCGGCAGCTGTCAGTTTGAGCGGTTATGGTCTGAACTACCCTGAGCTGACATGTGATCTTTACTGTGTTGATGTATTCGAGGTTCGTACAGCCTAGGGAGCCGTATGTAAATGTCGAATACTATTTGCATAATAAAAAATATTTTTATTACGCATTTGAGAGATTACAGACCGGGGAAATCGACTGTTAGCTACTCAGATGCATTTTTCATCGCACACCGACTCGCTCTCTGCCAAAACAGGAACTGCTCTGGCTGAGACCTTGTCTTGCGATCGTCCGATGCAATCATCGTTGTAACTCGATCTTTACCCCATACGCAAACGTGTTAGACTCAATCATTCACTTCACACAACCACACACAAAAGTACATCGTACTCACCGATAGTTTGCGAGTGAATGTTTTTTTATTTCCATGTCAACTGTGTAATAAAGGGTTGTAATACCGACAAATGTTCAGTCCGTGCATAGTCAAGTTCTGCGGTCCTCTGCAAATGGCATTCACACATTGTGCTCTCGCCAGCACGCTTGTCTGTACCGTGGGTGACACAGTGGTAACTGGCAAGTGAGGCAACAGGTGATTGTCTCATGAACATGATTGGGACGAGTTCCATGGCCTACTATCCGTCCTGCACGTCGACACATCACGCAACTACGTCTTCCGTCCGGATTGCGACCCATTCGATGACCAACTCTTTCCACATTGGTAGGAATGAGACGTGGTGCCGTCAGACTAGTTCCTCTTGGGGGACGTTGCCGAGATGAGAAATTACCGATCAGCTGTTTTGCTACTTGGGCGCAAAACATGAGCTGACGTCTGTATCTCGATCCACTTTGACCGTATCCATGAACTGATGCCATGTTGTGGAAAGCGTTCATGAGTGCCTTGTTCAGCTCGTGGTAAAACACAGCTCTGTGCCACCGTGGCGATGATCGACCTGGCGTGTAGTAAGCCAGCTGTTGATCGGTCAAGTCAACACCTCTGAAGTACTGATTGTACATTACAGCAACGTTCAGGCATAGTACTTCAATTCGTTCAAAAGCACCGGTTCTTTTATCTTTACATCGGCGCCTCACTAGCGCTCGATTCGGTCTTCGTGCAGAGACTGCCGTGCTCATAAATTTCACCATTTTTGTGTCTTTCCAGGCACATACTGTCATTGCGCCGTCTTGAAATACCGAGAAACTACCACGTGGCCATCGCTCTTCGTCGTCAGCATCAGGCGGTACGACTTGTGGATCATAGTTTGCGGCATTCTTTACTTCATCGGGTAAACCTAAGGTGTTCATCCTGCAGGTTCCCGTGGCAGCAATATTATGCACGTAGAGATGGTCAAACAACGGGGCAGAAGTGTAATATGAGTCCATAATGACATGATGTCCTAACTCATAGTAAGGTCGAATCAGCCGGGAAACAACTTTTCCAGGTCTGTTTCCCCTGAAAACTCGGGGGTCGTCTGCAGCATCGGGATCAAGCGGGTGATGACAGTTATCAGCGACAGGTTGATGGACTTCGTCGTTGAAAACGTAACCCGTGGCGGACTCACTGAGAGTGTAAACTCTCATTCCATATTTGTGCGGTTTTGCTGGATTGTAGAGAACATTCTTTGTTCGGCCCCGGTAGGGGATGACTCCTTCGTCGATTGCCAGTTCGCACATCGGGCTCCGGTGCATTCGGCTGTTTGCATTCACTCGATCAATGACATTTCGTACTTTCAACATCCTATCCTGTTTCTCACTTATTTTTTGGGCTGTATACATGGCTGTGTTACGAGCACAGTACGGCTGTGTGCTGTAGTATAAATATCGCATCAGTAGCTTGAAGCGATCACGGGAAAAAGTTCTCTTGATGAAATTATGACCGAAGCAAACATGGTCCGACCAATAAAGCTGGATTTCAGGCTGCCAGCAAATTCCGAATAGCACCATCACTCCAATGAATGCTCTCATTTCGACAACTGTCGTTGGTGTCCAGGCCGATCTTTGCCGTTCCCTTGCATTTGCCCTTCTCCTCTGTCTAGCGTAACGATTAGTGCATCGGGTAATGAATCAGATCCTCGTTGAATATTTGCAAAAATCATTCGACTTTTTAAGCATCGTCTGGCAGCGGATTATATAGCCCTGACTCTGGACCAATGATCTCCGGTTATAGATCGAAATTACCAGTTCGTAGGTCTGCGTATGGTCTGTTCACGGTACCAACGGCAATACTCGTTTCGTAGTATTTCTGTCTACTCTCTATTTCTTGTTGCATCGTGGTTTCTCACTGCCTGTAATATACAAGTGAGAGAAAGAGATGAGCTTTACGAACCAATGTTTGACGTCAGCGGCAACAGATGTGCCGTCTAAAATTTCTAATATTTGCGTACAGTGTAAACACTTTGAGGTCACACGAACGGACGCATGTTTCCTTGGGAAAGAAACAGAAAACACTGCAGATGATGAATAACATTCACTCGCACTTCATTTTTCATATGTATTTCATGATTCTATTCAGATAATAAATTCATGAAATGCATTTTTTCTTTGATATGTAAATAACGAACACCCCAGGTTGCTACACATTGAGGTATTTTCTCACTTTGCCCAATATTTCATGGATCGTTGTGGAGAGAACAGATGTTCGCGCGAACCGACGGCTGAGCGAGGTCGTGCAAACCTTAGTAGAAAGGAAGCAGTCGCCGCAGTGTTAAATCGGTAAACTTTTGAAGACTTTGTTGCCAACGGACACACATTTCATCACATGTAGCAAGATCTTTGGATCCATATTTAGGCCCGATATTGAAAACCATTTCTAGCTCACTGTCTACATATATAATAGGATCTACATATTCACCAAATATGAGTTTGCCGTCACTGATTTGAACGTTTTCTCCACTTTCAAGTATTTTTATTGCATCTGAAATAGAAAGGATTGCCATTGTCTTATCGTAATATATCTTTACGAAAAATAATTTTAAAAAATTTTTTCTATGATATAGATTGCAAAAATGTCATACATATTCATAAATGGGCCAACTGGAAGTGGTAAGAGTTACGATGCAGTAAATTTGGCGGGCGCCACCGACCACATTATTTGTGACTCAAGTATAATTCAACATCTGACTTTTTCTCGAATCCGAGGCGTTTCTGTGGCGTCGGAAGAAAAAAGAGTTCGTTTCAAGGGCATTCGACCATTTACACGTTTTATTATCATTTTTAAAGATGTGCCTTGGGATTATTGCAGGCGGAATATTCTGACTCGAGCAAGACAATATGAAATAGCCACCTTAAAAGAATTAGAAAACATTCATAAGCAGTTCAAACAGACTTTTTTAGAAATTTGCGACGACTACAGACTTCCATGTTTGGTAATTAGTCAACCACTTACGCCTGAAGTTCTCAAGAATATACTTAATCCAACAATTGATACAGAGACAGTCGGGCCAGTAGATTTTCCACAAGCTTTTGACTTTGGAATTGCCTGGGGCGGCTCACGCGATAGCGGCAGCCAGGGATTTTTAATAGACGGTTTTTCCGAAGGCGAACTTGAAAAAGCTTATTATCCACCTAATCAAGAACAACTAGAACAACCTCGAGTCTCACTCAAGAACCTAAACAAACTTCTTAATGCTTGTGAATCTGTGCACGCTTACAATGCTCCGTTTGACTTACAGGCACTTGATATGATGAAGGGACAAGACTTTGGAGTTACTTGTCTATGGCTCATGTCAGTTGTGTACATTATACTTCAGCCAGAACTTATCGATAAAGCTGAACATTTGGGACTTGAAAGAACAGCTCATGGCAACATGAGAAGTCGCTTTGAAGATCTTGCAAACTTAATATGCTCATCTGGAGTACCACCTCATCCACATACAGCCAAAAAAGATGCAATAAGTGAACATTACTTACGGCAATACATGATAAATACTTGGCCAGGTGGTTGGAAGAATGGTGGTAAACTGACACTTTCTTTCTTTCAAGAAATTAAGGCTTGCTCCATGGTACTTATTGAATAACTTTCGTAATTACTTGCGTTAGTACTTATGTAGTACTTGACCAAGTACCAGCCACAGGAACTACATAAGTACTTACGAAGTTCTAATAACATTTTCCTCTGGCTCCCAACTATTGAAACTTTCTGGATAACCTTTCCATTTTATCAGATAATATTTCTTTCCTCTAATTTTTTTCGTCTTCAAAATTCGTTCTACTCTGTACAGCTCGTCGGCGCCAGCAGCGGAGGTCTGCAGTTCATCGGAATAGAAAGTGCCGAGTATTTCCTCTCCATTCAGATCTTTTATCTTATAAACTGGCTTCGTTCCCAGTCCAGCTGCGTACACCACTTTTGAAACTATGAAAATCTCCTCTGTCCAATTTGGTAAATATCCTTTCCTGAAAGTGGTCTTGTATTTTCGGACCCGTTCTCCCGGCTTGAATTCAGGGGTGGTGCCCACGGCCGCCAACTCAGGACCGTAGAGTGTATAAAATGCCTGCCAATCGTTGTCCTCCGTTACATCGACGGGCATCATTTGATACTTCCATGTACGGTGTTATTGTAATTCTCGAGAAGTTGTCTGTTTATATGTGAAGTATTTCCACATCATCGTCTTCAGGTTCCGATTAAAATGTTCCACGACACTAGCTTTTTTGTCACTGTAGGTGTGAAACCAGTGAATGGAAGACTCCTCCAACCATTTCTGCATTTTTCGGTTAGTAAATTCCCGCCCCTCATCTGTCTGAAGTTTGTCGGGTTGCCTCCCGGATTTCTTAATTATGTCTTGTAGCGCCTTCAGAGTATCATCAGCCGTTTTTGACTGTATCGGCCTGGCCCATGCATATTTACTGAGCACATCGATTACTGTTAGCATGTATCGAATGTTTTTATTCTCTTTTGCGAACGGTAAAGGAAACTCCACAAGATCTTCTTGCCAAAATTCGTCTATCGATGATACGAAGACGCGCCTCCCACCCGTAGCACCGCGAGTACGAGGTACCGGTTTATGTAGATTATAAGTTAGCTGAGTTTTTAACCAGTCCTGCACCTCTTTCTTAGTAACTTTTAGTACGCTGGCGCGTGCTGAAAAATATAATTTTTGTACATCTCCAAAACCAGTTCTGGAGTTGTAATATAATTCTCTAAGAGTACCTTCGGTAGAGCCTTCGGATCCTATCGGCGAAGCCATGATTAGCTATATTATACTAAAAATTGTATGTCGTACGGATGCCGTAAATGAAATACTAAGTTTACTGAATGGTGTATTTTTCAATTGCCTGACTAGGGAAGTGGCCTCCCGTTCTGACACCTCCATTCCATATTCTTTTATAATAGTCTTGTTGTCGTGTCTTGCTCTGGTGTGTAAAATAGTACTAACATCTGTATGTTTTCCCTAAATGTTTACTAATACTAGTATATTGTTGAGTCAGAACCCAGACAGATAATCCGTCGTGTCTTGCACTGAAACCAAGTTTGACTAAAAAGTCACTGTGCTTCTTCATATCTTTGGACGAGGCGCAGTCGTCGAGGATTATTAAAGTGTTCGTGCCGGCCCATTCCTTATGTACAAAGGCTAGTGTATCATCCACAGCATCGAGTCCGACCGGAAATATAAACACATTGTCATCGGTGAAAATGAATCTTTTATTATACGTTTTATTGTTCATGAATGTCGGACAAATGAAAACTATATATTCAAATTTTCCTAGGTACGGACCGGTGAGGAGATCCATCACATATTCCGTTTTGCCAGAATTTGTCGGTCCAGTTACAATCATGTTGAATGGTATGGTCGCATACATCGGATCTATATACTGTACATAAATGTAATGAATATGGCTAAAGATAACAAACCAATTTTGCCGAATTCATGAATAGGATCCACGCCGGCGACAGCAGCGACTGTATCTGCTGCCTTCTGTTCCGTTAGGGGAACCGTGTCGGCGTGAGGCCGCCCTCTAGGATGGTCATCCTGCCACTTCACAGCATCCTCGTCCCCATCCATCTCATGTTTAGCACTTTCTTTAATTTCTGTGTTTATATCAAAATTCACCCCGAAGACCATAGATTCAGTTGCGTATTGCAATTCATTATTATAACCTGTGATTGAAGGGCCTGAAAGAATAACCATTTTAGACGGCAAGAGAAGTAAATTGGGCGAAACGGCCATATCAAGTTTTACACCAGTATTTGTTATTGTGTCTTGGTATCGCCTATAACTGATTACTTTGTCGGTATTACGAATTTCATCTTCGAGGAGAACGCCGAATTCTTTTCGGACTTGCTCTGCACTGCCAGTATCGCCCACAATGGTACTGCGAATATTTGCTTGTGCACCGAGTATGCAATATACGTAGGCTTCAAGGCTTTCATTGAGGCGGGCGAGACCAGCCTTTGTTAGTCCCCTGTCTCCCTTCAGACGGATAAAACTATTGTATTGCCCCTCCGATCCATCATTTCGGAAGAAATAATAGTGTGGTCTGTCTTTATCGGGCAGTACATGTTTTTTCTTTCCAAAAATGGTATGTGAATAGAAAACATTATTAGAGGAGAGGAAAAAGTCATGACCATTGTATACAGCAGAAGGCTGTCGAACAGGCCCACGATTAGTGTAATATTCATAACCATAACCAAGACCTGAGTTTTTACCGCCACGATAACGAAAGTCAGACTTCGTTTGACTTATATTTCCAAATTCTGTACAGAGAAGTTTATATGGACGAGATTGTATGGATTGTCGCCAGCTTTGAAGACACCTTCGTCTGGAAGTGCAACGTCCATTTTGTGAAGGATCTGACGTACTGTAAACGTACTGTGCCTTCGGACGCCCGATCCATAATAGAGACAAAGCGTGAAAAACTACTCTATATCGTTGCAAGTCGCCAAAGTAAGTTATTTTTTGGTAAGGAGATTACAATCGAAAGTGTTGAAACGTCATACTGGTCGTACACTTAGGTCCCAGTCTAGTGGTGCGATCATTTTGCATCAGCCTGTTTGCAACACGGCTTTTTATGGCAATAGAGCCTTTTCTGTATGTGCTCCCCATTTGTGGAATGCTTTACCATTTGAGATAAGGCTTGCTAATTCTTTTAACAATTTTAGAAGTCAGTTAAAAACTTATCTTTTTAGATCATTTTATTCCTAGACACTTTTTAAAATTTTACCTCTTTGCATTTTATTGGTGTTTTCTCGTAATTTTTATTTATAATTTACCTCAGCTCTTTTTTAGTGTTGTGTAAAGCGCATTGAGATTTTTATAATGTAATGCGCTCTATAAGAAATAAATATTATTATTATTATTATGAAAGGTGGAATGATGAAACGGTTATTAAGGTCTTTAAAATGTACGAAGCGAGATACAGTTCTCTTATAAGTGATACCGTCACTCAAAGTTTCATAGATCTAGGAGCAAGCGCAATAAGTCAGGTAGTTCCAATCGATGATCGAGATAACTATGCCACTGATCTTAAAAAGGATTTTATTCTAAACAGTGAAATAAAACGATTATCAGGATGGATAGCCTACACATGGGGGCCCTTACTTGCTCTAGTTTCCACCGGTTTAATTACGGGTAAACATTTAGATTTAAAAAAAATCGGGTTAAATATAATACCCAAAATAAATGGATTCAACTTTGCAAGCACCGACACCGACTCAGCAAATGGAAACGGCTCCGCCAGGGACCCCACCGGCCCCTCCAATGACTACGCTGCAGCGCAACATAGAGAAAATTACGTTACCGACGAAGCATCCAGGGAGAGTTGCTGCAGGGAAGAGAGTAGCAGAATGGAACAGGCAGAACAAATGGAACAAACGAAAAGCAATAGCAATGACTAATGATAGCGATGCGGTAGCGGCAAACTGTATAAGCCTACCGCCACAACAGTGTGATAGCTGGTATAATAAATGATATCTTGTTTTAGGGCTATATTTTGGGCGTGATCGACATATTTGTCCCCTTCGGAACAATCTTAAGCGACCAAGTTCCCTCCAGAACGCACCTACATGTGAGCCGCTTCAGAAAGCGACGAAAACAGAGCCTACGTTCGGAATGGTAGCTGAAGGTAAGTTTTCCCCCTTCGGAACGCAACCAAGTCCCGGTCCCTCTACATTGTATGAGATGGATTAATTCCATAATTATTTTATTTTTCTATTTTATATACGTGTCAGCAATCATGGATACTAAAACCGTTGTAAACACAATGTATGATGGTATTGTAATCGCTGGACTTACGATGGAATATCTAATGATCTCCAGCAAATTTCTGAAAATGGATATTGGCGATCCAAGTCGACCAAATTTGACTCGGTGGGTAAAATTAGGTGGAGCGACTGCTGCCGCGGTTGAACAGAAAAAACAGAAACAGAAAAATATATTCCTGCAGAACCTTATACTTTGTTATGTATATACAGCACGGAGATGATCATTTGGATTGAAAGCAAAACAGGCAAACCGGTTACTGTTAATTTTAACCCTTGCATTGACATATCACAGTTTACTACAATAAGACTATTACAGTGTTCACTCTTTAATTCATGGTATAACATAACGGGGGCGAATAGTATATCAAAATATCAAGAAAGTAACCAACCGAAGAAGACTATATCAATACGTCCAGGTAACTACAATATCGATACACTCAACAAAGCAATCAGGTTGAAACAGAAAATTAATTTTGAAAAACATCTGCCGACAAACCGCGTTCTTCTAACTTTGGCTAAAGATATTAAAGTATTTTTAATGCTACAGGTAACTTCGCTAACCTCGTCGGTTTTTCATATAAACCTGAGTACAACCCCGTGATAAAAAGTACAAAGAGAGCGGATTTCTTAACAGTCACTAAATACATAGTTCATTCAGATGCCGTCGATGTGACTGGAAATTATGTTTCATTTGGCTCGGGTGAATACATACAGGGGAAAGTATCGGACTGTTTACAAATACTTCCCGTCCAGGATACAAAAGAAATAAGTGAAAAGGTCACCTATGATTTTAAAAACAGCTCAATTTCCATGCCATTGAGAAAAGGCTCATATTACATGAGTTCAATGCGTATTTGGATAACAGATCAAAACGGAAAGGAAGTCGGTTTCAATAACTGGCCAACTAGCTTTTGTATTGAATTATTGTAGCCATTCCGGAGACCCTATGGGTTCCCTATCGGTGTAACATAAACCATCCCACGACCAATCCTCCAGCAATATAAATCATTTCATATTTCTTTTGCTCGGGACTGGGCTGATAATAATCTGAGAATTGAACTGCTTGCGCTGACTTAGTCGCCGCTGCTTCTTCCAGGATTTCTGCATCTGTATCTCTTAATTCAGCCACAGCATGCATATCTTTAGCCTGATTTTCTCTTTCCCAATCAGCCTGGAGTAATCTTTTTTCTGACCAGACATTGCGATCATGTTCAAATTTTTCTAATGCTTTATCATGTCTAATTTTTTCTTCAATAAGAGCCTCACCATTCCCGGAAAGCTTTTGTCCGATAATATTTCCTCCTGTGAATGCCGTTGCATTTAATACAGCACCGAGAACTGTCATTCCTATTGCTGAAGCCATGGTTGTATATTATTACAAGGTATTATTTATTTTTCACTGTATATACGATAATTATGTCTGGCCCAAGTAACTACGGTCTAGGTGCAATTCACGGACAAAATCTCGAGCTCGAAGATCTGAGTGATGTTAAAATTAACAATAATACTAAGATAGCAGGTAATCATAATAAGGATTACGTCCTTCGATACAAGGACCGCGAAAAATATTTCGTTTTAGCCTCTGCTGCTGTACAAAGTCACGAACACGCTGTAGAGTTTTCCGAACTGAAAGATGTCGATGAAACCATAATAGACGCTACAAAGGCTGCAAATGATCCTACTCCTTTTGCTCTGACATGGGATAAGGCTAGTCAGCAATTTAGGCCTTATAATGTACCGCGTAACATCTTAGATATATTAGATAGTGAAATTGCAGGTGGAGTTGCTGAACTGCCAGGAACTCCAAATGTGATTTATTTTGATAGCAATGTTAACAAATATAAGTTGCTAGATTTTCGTCGTTGGCTTGAGCCTGTTAACCCATACATTACACTACTCGGTATACCGGTTCACCTTAAAATTAGTCCTCTTAATACAATAATGAAGACAGATAATACACTGCGAAGGTGGATAAATGATGGGGAGAATTATTGTTCATATACAGCTAGCGAAGTTCCAGTAAGATTATTTTGGGACACAACTTTAAAGAAACTGGGTCTGAAAAGTGTGGGGGAGGGGACAGCTGAATTAACTTTACAGACTGCAAATCAACAGATGACTGATAATATGAAAATAATTGAACATGGTACAGTTTTTATCAAATGCATAAAGTTAGGTACAGGAACAGATTTTGACGATTTAATTGGAAATATCGCTATAAAAACAGATTCAAGAACACCTTGCAATATTATCATAACCATAGATAAAGACAGAAAGGATTTAGATATTGTTGCTCACAGTAGTGTAGAAAGTAACAACATTTCATTTGTTAAAAAAGATACAACTACTTACACTTTAGATATCAGTACCATTTATCTAAAACGTCTCATTTTATTTGAAGTAATGGTCTTCCGGCATATTTTAAGTTCAGAGGAAATTTCTAAAATTTTATCTATCGCGTGAGCAAGTTAACTCCCGAGTTCAGAAAAAATTCCGCAGAAATTTTTCATGACAACTGTAGATTTTCAGACCTGTGTTATGACATCACAGGCTGCTAAGCAACACTCGTTCCTAAGGTATTGCAAAAGCCTTACCAGAACGGGAAAACCCTACCAGAACGATATTGCGCAACAGTGTTCCATAAGTCCTGTTTCAAAATGACCTACATTACACGTCCTACACACATGTACTGCATGCTCTCATTGGTTAATCCGCTTCTCTAAGGTCCACTTTCGGAGCAGTCATTGGAGGGACCTCATGTGTTAGGTCTCATTATTATGCATTATTCAATTTACAGCTTCCTGATTGGTTAATGTGTAGGTCCGGTCCTCCAGTGTTCACTGCCTCATTATGCAATGTCCCATGTACTTTTGGATGATGCCTGAACGTGGTCGCAGCTCAATCCCGGGATAAGAAAGGTACTCATGCCGAGTATTTGTCAAAATATCTAGTTAGATTTGACCTTGTTCGAGAGTTCCTTCACTATTCATGGCATTTTATGTGATACTGTGAATTATACATGAATTAAATATTGCCAGGAGAAATTTTGTCCTTTTCCCTGCGGTAGTTGGTGTGGAGGGACCGTGGTTGAAATGAGCTACTGACGCCTGAAATCGTGACGTAATTTTTGTTATGTAATGCCTTGAAGCTCTATTGTTTCCTCTTGTCATTCACAGGCCTCACTGTTGTCGATGCGGCCAATGCCCCCGTCAAATCAAAATGAAAATTAAAAGCCTGAACTTTGTACGTAACCAACAATTGGAAAACAATGAGCCAACATGCCTGTAATGCATAAAGGGACAGGGATAAGTAAAAACATGGAAATTTAACTCATGAAGGTTTGTCGGGCATTTTTCGTTGTAACTTTTGGCCGATCCGTGAACATCACGAATAACGTATTACTTCAGCGGTAGCCAGCAAGCACGTGGGACATTGCATAATGAGGCAGTGAACACTGGAGGACCGGACCTACAAATTAACCAATCAGGGAGCTGTAAACTGAATAATACATAGTAATAAGACCTAACGCATGAGGTCCCACCAATGAGCGTAACGCAAATGGACCTTAAATTACCAGATGAACCAATCACTGATGTTGGTACATATGTCATGGACCTGACTTATGAACAGGACTAGTGGGACACCATAGGGGAAAATCTAACATAAGTGTTGCTCCGTAGGAAAAATACTAACATAGTGAAAATTCACACAACACAGCCAGAAGATATTGATAAAATTCACATCTATATACTTACATCCAGAAGACGAGAATCGGCACGGTTCCCCTGTCGCCTTCGGAATGGGAACGGAAGAGCAGCATCACAGTCAGAATCTATCGAAGAAATGGTCTCCCTTCCATCCTGATAATAGAATGCTGTTGTAATGGGGAATTCCCCACTGAGTCATATATAGGTCACTCAGACTTGCGCTGGCTATGACTCACTGGGTAATCCCCTATCGGAACGGTTTACGCGCATGCACACGGATGTGCAGTGGCAAACGCGTAAGTGGCTACAGGGAGGGGAATTTTTCCTTCCCTCCCTGTAGTTATTTTGAATAAAATGATGTAAAAAATTATCACAAATAGGAACTATTTATTACTACTGATGTTTCTGGGAATATATCACCTTTTCAGAAACCCCATATCAAATGGCAATCTCAAATGTATTGGATATCATTGTTTGAGTAGTTGTTTTGAGAATAGTATGCTGGGCTTTCACAATGACTTGCGTGACACACATTATTCTGGTGGTGTTTCTCATTTAGTGTTTTGTACAATAGTTATTTGTACGTGTACTTTGGGTTGTATGTAGCTGGTGCCATCAGTGTGGAAATTTTCTTCAGAGAGTAGTTTCTTTAATCTCCAATTCTGGAGGATAAATCATACCGAGATATTTACTGAATTCAGAGTTATTCAATGAAATAACATCGTCTATGTATCTAAATGTAAGGTTGAAAGTACGAGCTACAGAGACCTTTTCTGCTTGATAAGGTTCTGGATAAATTCAGCCTCGTATGAGAACAGAAATAAGTCGGCAAGTAAGGGAGCACAGTTAGTGCCCATGGGAATTCCTATACACTGTTGGAAAATGTGTCCTCCAAATTCAACGAATATGTTGTCAATGAGGAAATCAAGCATGGTGATAATGTCAGTGTTAGTAATATTTTTAACAAAATATGTAGGATTATACCCTAATACCAAATATTTGTAACAACGTGAACCGTTTTTGTAGAAAAATGCTTGGTTGATGATGTTTTTTCAAGCGTTCTTTGAATTTATCATGTGGTATTGTGGTATACAATGTGGAAAAATCGAAAGTTTTAATAGATGTTATTTTTGAAACAGATCTTGATTTCAAATTTTCCAAGAGTTCCTTCGAATTTTTTAATATCCACATTTGATTTATACCACTCCGAGAAAAGACAACATCACAGTATGCTTGAAGTCCCCGTTTAACAGTTCAAAGAACAGAAGTCAGTATCTTCGATAACTCTGTTGTTGAACATTTTGAAGACCCTGCGATAAACCTAGCTTTGTTAGGTGTTTTGTGGAGCTTTGGTATCCAGTATAAACTAGGCAACTTATTATGGTCATCCTTTGTTGTAATATTAAAATTATCCATGAATGACTTATGGTTTGCCAAAATTTCAGATTTGTTGAACATTGATTGTCTGTAAGTGGAGTTGGTGGAGGTCTTAGTTACACCAAGTTCGTCTATAAGACATTCAAAATAATTCTTCTTACAGACAAATACAATGTTATTGGCAGCTTTATCAGCAGGGACGACAACATATTTTTAATGGATATCATTCAAACGCTTAACAGCATCAGGATCTTAATTAAATGCAGAATAGGGTCTTCTGCAAACGTGTGATCTCAGTCCACCAATACGGCCACGCACTATTTTCCTCACAGATTTGACCCATTCTGACAGTGTGTCCAGCTCTACATCCTCCCTTTTAGCCCATTTCCTGGCATATTCTTCAACAGAGTCCATAATGATCTTAAAATTATGGTCCAGTTGATCCTGCGAGGTTCTCTGAACTTGGGTCCACAAGATAATATCTTACGAAGGTGGTGATGTTCAACCAAGTTCAGATCACCAGTGATGACATGGCCAACTGGAGTATATTTGAAGGGAGGTGTAGAGCAGGCACAGGATGCTGGTGTTTGAAGGAATTCATCAATTTTTAAGTGCCGCATTGCCTTATTGTAATTGAATATTTCATTGGAGATTGTCTTCGTGTATTGATATGACAGAATAGGTACAGACTGGTTTGTAAAGTATACAGGTATAGTTGATGTAACCTTTTTGTTGTGAAGTATATCGCTGATATTAATGGCATCAATTCCTTTGTTAGTAAATGGAAGATGTATGAAATGACGATGATCATCAGTCATAGGTAAAGCACGAACAGGCTTGTATAGTCTGTATATTGCAATGTCAGCAATAATACTGACCAGTCTGTACGTTTGTTTGTTCGGATCTGTCAAAGACAATCCCAATGCATAGACATGCAACCTTCTCAAGTCCTTGATGGAAAGAGCAAAAACTGAAGTACGAATGTGATGGAGACCTGAAGGCTTCTGCAATAAAAGAAGCAGTTCATGAAATTTGTCATGGCAATTGAGGTAGCTGATGTATCCAATTTAGGCCGATGGTAACGCCTATGTCCATGACTACGTCTTCTATGGACAGAAGACTCAAATAGGCCCATTACATTCACTTTGATTTCACCATACTCATACAATTCACAGAACAAATCCTTATAAGTATAGCTCGTTTTTTTTCTAAAATCATAATAGCATTCAGTTTATATAAAGGTCTAAGTCGGATTGAGTGAACGGGCGAGCGGGCAGTTCGCTATGTACACTTACAGTGCGGTGTGCATGATCAATGGAAGCACACAGCCTGCTGCCGTAATCGTAAATTGTTAACAAACGTAATTTACTACAACAAAGTGAACGAGTGTGTTAAGTTATAAAGATGTTGTAACCATTGATGTTTGACATTTTTATCTCAAATATTATGTTTCGTCACCATAGTACGGCATAGAATTTGCCCTCGCAGTCTGATTTTGTATATAGCCAGCTAATTTCAAAGATGGCGCCCGTGGGTGACACAAGGTAACAGCTTATATAGTCGCCGCGATCGTAAATTTCTTACAAATACCAATGATCTCAACGTGAAAAAAGCTAGAATTCGACTTCACTTAAGTAATATTCATTAGTTTTTAATGTCTTTGCTTTCGATTCGCTTTTGTACATTCACGCTGCAACAAAGATTTTGCCGATGCCCTTCAAGTTCCGCTTAGTTTAGGGGGTTGAACACTGCCCTCGCAGCCCGGTAAGGTAATGTCGGTAGTTGCCGTGATCGTAAATGACATTCAAATACAGTTTTTTATCACAATTTAAACAACAGGATAAGGAATTGCTTATTTTATTTTCAATAATCTTTGACATTTAGTCTTCGGTTTTGCTTCATACTGCAGCGGTCCCCTATAGAATTTGCCGGCACTCATTGGGACTTGACTCAAAAGAGCTTATGGTAGCGTACGCGGTCGCATAACAATCAAATAAAGTCAACAGCTACGTACCTTACTGCTGCCGCAATTGTAAATGTGTAAGAAGTATTGTTTGATATCACAATCCTAACAACAGAATTCGACTTTAATGGATGTAATTTTCAAGAACATTTGACATCTCAAACTTAAGTTTGGTTTTGTACAGTTACACTTTGACGTCGATTAATGCCAATGCCGATGTCGATTGCGCGCCGGGCACAATTTCAAATATGGCGCCGATTTCTGTCTCACAATAATAAACACACCGGTCGCTATAAATCGAGTGCCCCGAAAATCAAGAGGTTGCCCCAGTACGAAGACCTATCACACACAAAATGTTACCTATAGATTAAATTAAAATTATGTTCAACCATGGGAAAATTTATTTCAAATACATTATCATAGAATTTCCGCTGTGACCCTGATGGCAAAATATTCCTAACAGGTTGCTTGTTGAAGCAAAATTAATGCACGTATGTTTGCAAACATCGCCCATTATTCAAAAAATCATGGAGTTCTCAACAAAATGGCGGCCACAAAATATTGCCAAATAAATGCGGAAATGACGACGAAACCTACTGAATTTTGGGTTATTCTAGAATATGGAACATTTTCAACAGAAAGATGGAACACAGAATGTTCTGGAATTAAAATCACGTTTTCTTCTCGCAGGATTAATGAGACTTAATGAGACTTAAATTGCCAATACGCGTGTTTGTTCGTTGTTTGTCGAACAACTATTTTATCGATTATCGCCAGAAAAAACAGACGTGCGTACTATGAAATATCGCTGAAATCGCAAACTTCCCTTTAATTTTTCAAAGAGAGCCCCGAAAAGTCACTTACCTTCACAGAAAACCAAATTGAAGTTTGTCGCCAATGATAATTATCGGCGAAATAATGATGATTTGGGAGCGACTGAAATACTATGTTAGCCAGCCAATGGTCACAGTGTAGACTGATCTGCTGAGTACCATTCGAAAGGAAATGGCATTTGCATATGCAAATTACACCCTTAGTGTTCAGACTGTTATGTCTGATACAGCACACATTGAATCTGATCACTTCTTAACATGAAATGTACACTCAGTACTCATTCGAGCGCAGATTCAAAACACATTGAATAATCTGATCAATACTAGTCATGAAAGGTACCTTCAGTACTCATCTGAACGCCGATTCAACTAAAATGAATGGATTTGATCAATAGATGGTCTGAAATGTACATTCTGTACTTTCTGAAAACAGATAACACAATTGGAACTAATTTGGATAGTGAAGTAAGGTCGTTTTGATCTGCAAATGTAGGCTCATCGGCTTTTCTTTTTGAGTTACATACTTTTTTTTAGGAGTTATTTGTGATATTGCAACATTCAGCTAAATGGCACCTAACACGTTTGAGAAATTTGAAAATATGAAGATCAAAATAATCGCAATCATACCAATCCATACTCCGAAGACATAGGTCAGAATTCGTTAGACAATAGTTGTAAACATAGACACAAAACAGCACAAAACAGACAGTAAATAGACGGTACACAAACAAAGTCATATCATGAAAGAAAGATATACGGACCTTCGGCCAGAAGACCAAGAAGTGATGTCAGGTGTTTCGAAAATAGTAAGCGCATCCTGTCCCACATGTGGCACCCACCATACATCAATCTGTAAGTCAGATAGGTAGTGGTCACTACTAAGGCCCGAATGTCACCGATGTCATCAGCAATCAGAATCAGCAATCCCAAAGTTATCCCAAACTGGTTCCAATCGTGTTCGATTCAAAACACAATGAAGGAATCTGATCAATACTTGTCATGAATGAATTTCCAGATGCGTAAGCAAAATCTTAATCTCTAACAGCTCTTTGTTTCACTTACAAAATAAACTTTCAAAAGTAAATAAAATTATTTAAATTATAATCAGCTGTTTAATAAGCATTTACATAGAAAATTAAGTTATACAAAAAATCACATGGCAATTCTCAATACTTAATAAATAGAATAAAAGAATAATAATAAATAAATAAATAAATACATTTTTAGTTTCAATCTACATGCCCACCGGATATCTGTCAAATATCTCCACACATGTGGTTTGACAATTGTGATGTATATCACGTTTAACACTATGAGGTTATCCCTCGATACCACCTCTTGGTGGGGTCGTATTGCTGCGAGTGCGGTTGCGGACCGCATCACACGAGTCGAAGACGAGTGTGATGTGGCCCACAACCGCACGAGCAGCAATACGACCCTACCAAGAGTTATATCGAGGGATAACTTCTTTATCATATACCTATGCCCACGTTATTGAATGAATAAATCTCGTATATTAAAATATGATACGTTTCACTGTGGTTTTTCTTAAAGGACTACATTTGTTTGCATCATCTTGCTAAGGCGGATTGATATACTAGCGTCTGACGTAATCTATCAGCTGGCTCATTGACAATTATTTTACGGTTGAGCAGAGAAATGCTTGAACTCTGTCATCAAACATGTAGGATATCTACCGAATCAGTATGGTACATGCAAGTGTTGTGTTTGGTATTATTTTCCAGAACGCATTTACCATGAATACACGATATTTTTCAAAGTTGTGCTTTTGAATTTGCCGGTCCTCCGACATGTCCGATTTGCTTGTCGTCTGCGCGTCTGTGCTTATGCACGGACGGAACAGCTGGTCTGTCATCGATCTGTCAGTGCCCGTACGGTGTGATGCATGCTCTGCTCTTTAATTTGTTCAAATTGGTAGCACTACTAGCAGGTTAATCCGATATCGACACATGTGTTTTATTTAGTTACCCCGCATTTCCCTATGCTTCAAAACCCTGCCACTTTTGGAGATCGGACATGATATCGTAGTCAAAGTCAAAATCATAGACGGGCACCATAGTTTGTTTTGATAAGGGTGCCACCATGTAAGTAGTCCGTATGCAAATCAACAGGCCGTATCAGGCTTTGTTATGTAAATCAACAGGTCGTATCACTTTTTCATATGCAAATATTCAATTGAATGAAAGAAAGACGCGCTGATCATTCCTTTCATATGCAAATCAACAAGGCGTATCACTTTATTGACATGCAAATCAACATAATAAATCATGTTACTGAACTCAGTACAGACACAATACAGGGCATAGGTATATGATAATACTCAGTGTGAGATTCAATAGTATCTATCATGTATAGAATACATGGATCATACCATTAGGTTTACACTCAGTTACAGTAAAAAAAAATTAAGAAATTACTCTATATATGACTTATTTACTTTTCAAGCATGTCATACCTTGACTCTTGGGTCAGAAGTACATACGATTCTGATACACAGGACGCACTAAGACAGAAATAAATTCGCAATGAAAATATTCCCTCGGGATACTAGTCTTCCATAATAGAAGTACTGCAAATCTGAGACAATTCATCCCTTCCTCTCCGAAGATACACACAAATGTTCGCCTATCAGTTCATTCCAACAATCTCTCAATGCGTAATTTCAAGTTAACAGACAAGCGTCAGTGAGTTGGCCTAACAACAGGGCAAGCTCTACAATGATAATTACGTACTGTCAGCTCATAACTGTACAATAGATCCGCCATTCTAGTTTTCACCCTAGGCACTGCTATCTTGGGAATAAATTACAAACTTTGTTTACACACGATGATACCCGATTTGTCTTCGGAAAACAGTCGGCAAATGCTAGAAAATTCACTTGACCAAGTTCATAGAGATACCGTGATTTCAACTACGAGTCCAAAATGTCAGTAAATCAGTACAGCTCACTCTGAAACTTCACTGCTTGGCTCTCTTGTATGTCAAAGACACAGGTACTTCACTCGTATCTCTCTTTCGGTGCAGCTTTCATCAAAAATTCTCAAAAAACCATCACCTCAATTCAGGAGCTCAAACGGAGTAATATTCACTCAATGGTGGCCATTCTCCAACCTTTTCAGAACCATTGAACTATTGCGCACACTTAAGTGATACACTCACCAAATTACCTTTTTTCAGGATAAGAAGACATTCTCAATATCATCATCTAACATTGCAAAACCATTTACGAGCTGCAAAGATGCATTATTAAGAGTCAACGACAAACTTGTGTAAACATATTAACCTAAAGTTATGAATCTATGTTTCATTGTACCAAGAAGTACAAGATCAAGGCAAGGCATTAAATTTCTCACCAAAAATCACATGACCTTATCAGTGACGCCCTCACCAGCCAAAATCTGAGCTGCTACCAATATCGTTTTGTTACATGCTCCCCTGGTTTATAAAAGGTCGACCCGACCTTTCGGACAATTATATTGACATCCATACTGATATATACAACGTAACCGTTTATTTTTCTGTAATGAGTGATTCTTTTTAAATGCCAATTTGTATATCTTCAAAAGTTTATGTAGCGACAGTTTTACTCTTTCTGAGTGGTTAAAAGGGCTTCAAGCACTCGAATTAACCTTAGCAACAGTGTATATCAATATTTGGATTCACAGAATTTTCCTTAAATAAATGAGCAAAAGTAAATCGATCCAGAGGTTTCGTACTCGGCTAGACCGTCTAAGCAGAATTCTCTCACTCTCTTCTTCTCTTGACTTTCATTGTGTAAGCTCTGTTCTTCTAAATTCTGATGAGCCTATGTTCCTTCTTCGACAACAGATTCACCATTTCGGATAACATTGGACAGGTCACTTCGGTTTTCTGTCTGTTCTTATACCACTGGAACCTTTCTATCATTCTCAATAATTTCGGTCTCTGAACACCTCTTTGGAGTAGGTTTTACTGTAGTAGCACGAAACTCAGTCTCACACCAAGCAGCTTCAACACTTTTGGTATCACAGGCTTGCAGTGATGAGTTCACACCGTATTCAACTAACTTCTCAAAAATTTGAATTCTTTGAAATATCAACTCTCACAGATTTTTTGAGAGCCAAGACTGATTTCCTAGGAACTGTACACATATCTCCCACAGATCATCATCTTCTTCTGACTCATACCTATCTACCTCTCTCCCACTCTAATCTTTGACTTGTTGATGAGTTGTCAGCCGACCATCCTTAAAATTTACATCATGAACTTGTTTTAAGGGATGTTCAGGATAGGGTACAGGCAACAAACTACATGATAGAAGCAGACTCCTATGTAATTTTCTTGTCTCTCCATCAGACCCTTCAAATTTCACAACGTATACTGGAATATCTGGTTTGACTCTACATATAAAATGGTAACGTTGAGACTCCCATCTGTCTGCAAACTTGTTTTCCACGTATCTTCACATTCTTCACTAACACAACACCTCTTGGCTCAAGAACAGCTCCTTTTACAGACGTTTTCTGGTGCAATCCTTCGTCAGGGTTGCACCCAAAACGTCTGAGTGTTTTAGTCTCTGCGATTTGCAATGTTTTTATTTCCGTCTGGTCGGTCAGTATTTTACAGTATTTGTTTTAGCTTTGCAGTTTTTATCCTCTGCCTTTTAATAAGTATTGTATCTCCCGCTGGTCGGCCTATATTTTACTGTTCTGCAATTGTCTTTGCTTTCTGATTAGCTGTGCGCATGGCTACCGCATATCTAGTGAAGTGATCAGTCCGTTTTGTCCAAGATGACCAACATCATCATGAACACCTTCCGATGCCTTTCCACGGAATTTAGAAGGTAACACAAGCTGATACCATACTTGACCATCACTTCCTGTTCGCTTCCTATGCAGAACATCCTGTCTGAAACACAACTTCTCCCACTCTCTGAGACAAACGTTTACAACATTAGTTTCTCGACTTCTTTCTTCTTCGGTTGGATGATGTTTATGTGTTCGGAAACAATACAACACGCCCGATATCAGAATCAGCCAGGTGAAAATCTTTCCACTCACGCATAGGTACTGAAGGCAATGAAGGAGGCTCAGTTAAACTTTCTGGAATTGCAGATTCTATATAGGTGATAGCTTCCACCAAAGCTACACAAAAATTTAGGAATCCGCTTCTTATGACTGTATTTAACATGTTGGTTCCTGTGTTTGGTCGGTAAACCCACTGTGAGCTCATTTAATGGTTTCCCTATCTTCGAATGAAACTCTACAAAGCGCCGATAATACCCAGCAAAAAGGAACTGTTCCACCTCTATGGTATTCTCTTGTATCTTTCTATTCTTCAAAGCTGCTGTTTTATCCAGATCTGTTTCAATCCATCTTTTTGATACCATGTCCTAAATACTTGATTTTACATCTAAAAAACTGACATTTACTTGCTTTAAGCTTGAGACCTTTTCCTTTCAATCAGTCCAATACTTACCCTAGTTGCTCGAGGTGTTATTCAAAAGTCCGGGAATCTATGATAATATCATTGAGATATACCAAACAAATATTCAAATGTAAATCACCAAGACATTTCTCCATACATCTTTGAAATGTCGCAGAACTTCCTGTCAATCCCATAGGCAAACGTGTACATTCCCAAAATCCAACAGGTGTCACAAAGGTAGTTTTCTCTATATCTTATACAGCCATGCCAATTTGCCAATATCTAGATTTTAAATCCAAAGACGAAAACCATCTAGCCCCTCCCAGTGCATCGAATCTCTCATCAATCCTGGGTAAAGCATAAGACTCACGAATAGTGCGTGCATTTAGTTTTCTCTAGACTAGTCAATACAGTCTATTGTACCAATCTTTTTTTCTGAACCAAAGCTATTTGAGTAGCCGATGGACTATGAGATTCTCTGATGACGTGATGAACCTCTTCATACATGGTTAGAGGAATTCTGTATCTTCCTCTTATAGGTTGATCATTAGTTAGACGAAAACGATGCTTTTCCACTTACAATACCCTACATCATGTTCATGCACTGAAAAACCCATATTTCTTGTGTTGTAACAGTCGCTTGACTTGTCGTAAATGTTGCTCAGTAATGGGAGATTCAGACATGTATAATTCAACTCAATTGTCAATTTTAATCTTCCGAGCATTACTATCTTTTTTTTCTTGTTGTCCAACTTCAGATACATCTTTATCTCTATATTTCTCTTCTTCTTGAGAATCAAAGGTGTATGATCTTTCATCTGATCTTCCCAGCCAAGTGACTGCATGTGCGTTTGCTACTACTTCCCTTGCTTTAATGGTAACTGGAACAGACGACGCATTCTGTAAACAAACAAGTACCTTCGATTTACTCTATTGACACTTAAGGGTGGAAACAGTTGGACTGTGTAGTAAATTGCCTAGTCATTCACAGGTAGGTTCTTCAAACAATACGTACTGATCTCCTAATGGCTGTTTCTTGGCAAGGCCCAAAATGGTTGTCACACATCCTGTTTCCAACTTCATTGGATACGCATCAAAGCTTTCACAAATCCCAAATCTCCTTTTGATCCTACAAATCTATCTCGAGCATCAAGTTATTCAAATACTCCTCTTGCCATAGCCGATATCCTCATTGATCTCACATCTTTCCGATTTTCCGTTCTAAATGAACCTTTTGGAAACAGTTGCAATAGATTAGTCACAACTAATATGGGTATTATACTGTTGTATTCATTAGTAGGTACCACAAGGGCAGGAATTGTAGATTGTCTATCATCACTGAAGGTCTCCAATAGAAATGAAATCGTAACCTCCACTATGTCAATAAAAGAAATAGGTTGATCGTTGGCCCTTTTCACTTCTATAGTCTCCTCTGTTGGCTTAATGGGTATATCGGATTACCACTCATCATAAAAGTCTTGACTAATTGTAGAGACTTGGAAGCCACTGTCAATAAAACATTGACTTTCTTTTCCTTCAACCAATACTGTTCCTTCCAGTGCTCCACCTCTCAATCCGACACGCCTTAAGTGAACTTGAATGGCTTTTCCCCAATACTTGATGTGTACAACTTACACATGTTTAATTGTTGTAAATTCTGTGAAGCAAATGTTTGTCTTTGTCGTCAATGCTTAGCTTATTTGTAGCATGATCTTGACTCAGTCTTCCTTCTTAGATTCAGTACATTGTAGAGCCATGTGTTCATATCCTCCAAAATTGTAACATTGTAAAGGCTTTAATTTACTTTTCTTTTAAAACACTGGAAACACTTCAGGAAAAGAAGGCTGCTGTACATACCCTATTGGGTGAGATTAGTGCCAAAACAATTGTGTTAACATTATTTCATTATGTTCACATTATTTCGTTTTGTCATTTTTTTTTGCATTTTTATGTTATTATGTTTTCATTTTTATTTCATTTTCTCATTCGTTTGCATTCTTATTTCATTTTGTTTGCATTTTTATTATATTATGTTTACATTTTTATTTCATTCTTTCATTTTGTTTGCATTTTTATTATATTATGTTTACATTTTTATTTCATTCTTTCATTTTGTTTCATTTTTATATATTGTGTTTACAATTTCATTTCGTTTTCTCATTGTGTTGGCATTCTTATTCCATTATGTTGGAACGGTATAGCATGTATATTGGACACGGTGACGCCTCAAATTTGACGACCTATTCACACATACACAGAATTTATATGCAAATTTTGATGTTCGCCATGACAACGACATTTCACTCAGTGCATGTAAACATAACATGCCTGAAAATAAGTTGGCTATGAATTTCAGGATGACAGCTTGGTACAATCATGTTCCTAATACTTTCATGGCAATTTTGGCTATATTTCTCCACCATAGTACACGATAATGGGATGATCTTGTACACTTCGGAAAACGTAATTTGTGGATGGCCCGACAGCCTTTTCTTTGCAGTTTGAATAATTTTGATGATGATGATTAATACATTGTGATTAAATAACTATGAAAATGTATTTTCCTTGACCATCATTTCCCGAGCCTGTCATCCAAGTGCATTGGTTCAGATACTAATATTTTATTAAAATTTGTCACGACAATTTGACTGTACTGTCGCCTTTCACTTTGCATAACAAAGTCATAGTCTGTCCTTTCTCTGTTCAGCTGCGTTGACGTCAGAGTGTAGGTCATCTCATAGAGATCAACATCATGTCGCCCACTAAGTAATTTTGTGTCCCAGGCTTTGGTAGTCTGTGTGGGCTGCCATTTCATTGGTTTTGGTAGCCCAAGGGAAATGTTGGTAGTCTGTGGACGCGGGACTACCGCTAATTTCGAGCCCTACAAAAACGATCTCCGAATCTTCCCTTTACCTCATGGAAATGTTACCATAGTCTATGCTACCGACATTGTCGACAGTGTACACGTATACTTAAAACTGAAAAACAACTGTTTATAAAGACTGAATGTCACTTCATACCCGCCGCCATCTTTCACGTTGCCATGATGATCTCGCCAAATGTAATGTGACCATGCCCAGACAAGTTACGCTAGACTGCTATCTATGATTAAACCGTCGTTTTCCAGTCGAAAATATACACTGTCGACCATTTCCTTAGCTTATATGGTATCGTATTCATTTCCATGGGATAAGAGAAAATTCGCCGCCCGTGCGACCGTTTCTGTACACAGCAGATCTGCTGAGCATAATTTCCGCGTTTTCTATGGGATATGGGCCCTACAGGCCGGCGCTACATGTACAGCTCTACACAGCTAACAGGACAGAAAAAGCCAAAGCATGGCCTGTGGGCTACTATTATTGGTGCTACTAGCGTCGTTCCTTCTGAGGAAAGAACTTGTCTAAAGCAAGCGGCTGGCCTTACTCAGCGCCTGACACGCCTCAGATCTCATGGTACTGTTCAGACAAGCGTATCTCCAAGTATCAGAGCATGAACAGCTGGCGGCCATGACGGCGACTAGAGTTTTGCCCTTTAACTTAGTACATTTTTATTCTAAGGACGCACTCTCTGTGGTACGTCCATGGTTAAATAAAGGTTGACAAAAACGTGACATAAGATCAAGGGACTTGCTTTTTAGTACATGTACTGCAAATTTTACAATCTGCACTACAAACTGAAACGGTAGCGAACGCAGACGGGAAAGTGAACTTTCAGCGCTAGGCTAGGGAGATACATAAATTGTGATAATGAGACAGACAAACTTATGAACACAATCAAATAAAACACAATGAGAAAACGCTATAGAAAGCTGTGAAAATGAGTGAACGAAATAAAAATGCTGACGTAATATAAAAAAATGAACTAGTTACTGCGGGACGAATGTATGCCTGATTGTTTCGTATTCCGCGAAGCATATATTCTACCTGAGAGCGCTTTTGGCCGGTTGCTAGTGATGACAGCGAACATTGTATCAATTTATTTTCAATAGAATATCGATCGAAATCTGGTGGCGTACGGGCTCATGTGTCGAGGTCAAATCATTAATATGTCCACATAACCCGTATATATTGACTTAGATAACATAAAATCAACGTATCCGTTAGTTTCTTGTACTTAGATTGAATCGTCGATACTTTTTTACAGTTTTGGCGATGCGTTCACATTTTGGCGCTCTTTGCAAGTTTGGCGCCATTGTGAGCTGAATATGACCTGCGAGTGAGCACGACAACAATGTATCAATTTCCAATAAAAGGATATCGATCGATAACGTTCACTGCACGATTACAGTGGAGAGTCTGCGCCCGTTCACCTCCGTTCTGTGTTATTTTTCAAATTTACTGGAATTTTCATCGTTGATTTTTGCCAAAATTTGGTATAAATTACAACAACATGACATGCATTTGGTCTGTACATCTTACGAGACGCATACTGATTAAAATGCGTCAATTTAAGGCCCGTGTTCTGCATATGTACACGCCGTCAGCTCGCCAAATTATTGACGGCAACAGTATATTTCAGTGATCGGAATAAATAAAATTCAAATAAAACAATTTTCGTGAAGAAATTCAAAAATCTAAAACAATAGGAATTTTGTATATTAATCAAAGGATCACCATGTCAATTTTCATCATTATTCGTTCAAAATTGAGGAATTTGAACCGACGAGAAGTGTGCAATCTGTTCGGTGTATTACACGCCATTGTTTTCTACGGGAAATCAAGCTTATTCGCCGCGTCGTAAAATGAAAAATATATCTGAAAAAACCCATTGGTTTAACTTTTTCATTTCGCTGTAATTTCTTACGATATTTGAAATAGCACATCTCATGAAGGTTAACTAAAACTCTATCGTTTTACTTTTTTGAGTTTCCCTCTTATTTTTATGAAATGACGAGTTAACGATCGTTTGGCTGTTGACTGTGTTTTCACCTATTTTGCATATGAATAATTATCGCATATGTATTTCGATAATTCCTTCATGAAATTATTGCCGAAATATCATAATGGAAAGGTCAAAATATGAGGAAATTGAATCTGAAACTCTTCCATCAATATTAAGCTGTGCAGCGTGGAAATTTGGCGAAATTTAATACATAGCGTCAAAGGCGGATTTGACTCCCTGTACGCGTACACGACGTATGTGTGGCGAAAAAGTGACACGCTAATATGAAACAAAATTGGGGGCCTTTGGCCACGGCAGTGGAAAGCAAAATAGGCGAACGAAAAAGAATGCAAAAATTATACATAGAAATTCAAGCAAAATGGGTAAAAGAAAAATAATGTTTTAAACAATTACATCCTTTTTTCATTATTTTCACATTTATATTTCGTATGTTTGCATTTTTATTACATTATATTTATATTTTTTTTCATGCTTTCACTTTGTTTGCATTTTTTTATATCATGTTTACATTTTTATTTCATTCTTTCATTTTGTTTGTATTTTTATTATACTATGTTTACATTTTTATTTCGTTTTTTCATTGTGTTGGCATTCTTATTTCATTTTGTTTGCATTTTTGTGTGCATTATGTTTGCATTTTTACTTCATTCTTTTCATTTTGTTAGCATTTTTTTTATATAATGTTTGCATTTTTATTACATTTTCTGATTTTGTTTGTATTTTTATTATATTATGTTAGCATTTTATGTCATTCTTTCATTTTGTTCACATTTATATTTCATCATGTTAAAGAAATGAAATGTAAATATATCAAAATAAAAATGCAAACAAAATAAGAATAACGACATAAAATGTAAACATAATATAATAAGAATAAACATAATGAAATAAGAATGCCAACACAATGAAAAAACGAAATAAAAATGTAAACATAGTATAATAAAAATACAAACAAAATGAAAGAATGAAATAAAAATGTAAACATGATATAAAAAATGTAAAGTGAAAGCATGAAATAAAAATATAAACATAATGTAATAAAAATGCAAACATAATGAAATAAGAATGCCAACACAATTAGAAAAACGAAATAAAAATGTAAACATAATATATAAAAATACAAACAAATGAAACAATGATATAAAAATGTAAACATGATATAAATAAATGCAAACAAAATGAAAGAATGAAATAAAAATGTAAACATAATATAATAAAAATGCAAACATAATGAAATAAGAATGCAAACACAATGAGAAAACGAAATAAAAATGTAAACATAATGAAATAAGAATGCAAACACAATGAGAAAACGAAATAAAATGTAAACATGATATAATAAAAAATAACAAACAAAATCAAAAAATAAAATAAAAATGTAAACAAATAAAAATGCAAACAAAATGAAAGAATGAAATAAAAATGTAAACATAATATAATAAAAATGCAAACATAATGAAATAAGAATGCAAACACAATGAGAAAACGAAATAAAAATGTAAACATAATAACATAAAAATGCAAACAAAATGACAAAACGAAATAATGTAAACATAATGAAATAATGTTAACACAATTGTTTTGGCACTAATCTCACCTCATAATACACATGGATGACTTGAGTTCACTCCACTGTTCTTGGTGTATTAATTTCACTTTCTAAAACTTCCTATGATCTACCTTTGTTTTCATAGTTTTTGCTAATTCCTGTATTTCTTTAACTGCCAACTGTATTGCATTCAAAGTATGATTTCCTGCACTTTTTCCATCAATCGTTGAAGGCTCAGTGATGTTATTTGATGATTTCTGCCCTTGGCTAATGTTTTTTTTTCTCACCGGTTCGTTCTTTACCTTCTTGTTCAACATTTCCATCCAGATGAATTGACTGTTCAAAACTTGTGTCTCTTTTGATTTCTGGACGAAGGACATCAAATATTCTATCAGATTTCAACCCTCTCCAGAAGACAGTTTTCAAAGTTTCTTCTATGACTCTTTCACTTATTCTTCCTCTTCTTCTAAATGCATGTATTTCAGCTTCTAATCGATTTCCATACTGAGACACACTTTTATCTTCTCACTGCTTGGTGTTGCTGTAAATTTTTCCAGAAGCATTGCTCCAGATTCTACTTCACAAAAACTGACATCAAGTTTATATAAAATATTCTCTAAAGTGGCATCTCTAGCTATGTTCATCACTAGACGACCAGCTGTACCTCGCAGACATTTTTACAGCTTGTATAACTGTTCTAGGACTGTGTGACTGATCCTGTTGAAGACATTCAACTTCATATCTCCATAGTTCAAAATCAACATCCATCTCCTTGTCAGAATCACCAGAAAATATTGACAATCTTGGTGGTTGATACAAAGCTATGGGTGCGGTATCACTCTTAGCTGCTATTCCAAATGCCACATCATAAGGACTGGATTTTTCTGTGCTGTGTTGCTGAGGAAAAGTTCATTTCTGCCATCTTCTCTTTGTAATGTGCTGCTTTCCAGCCTAATTAAGCATTGGGTTAGAAGGGGTCTACGTGCACCCCCTAAGGATAACAAACCTATATTTTCAGAAGCCTTGGGATACCTAGAATACAAAATGGAATTTTAACAGCAAAAATATAGGGATGCAATATCAGTCATGGTCATGTTTTGAAGGGTACCGCAAAATCACGATATTGCGACCCACATGCATTTTCTTCACATCGGTCTTCTTGTAAGTCATTTGCTGAGCTTATTTTTTAACATAACCTCACTTGTTTAGTATTATTAGAAAGGCAATTTATTTTATTTAAGATGACATATTGTACATATCTTCTATAGTTTTCGTGAAATATGACCAAAACTTACCCCGTACCCCAAAGTTGAACATCGCAAATTACATTAACTCTCAAATTCTACCAATTTTTTAGCCAGACATAATAAAAAATGCAATATTTTGTATGACATCTATTTTATTGGTAAAGGGACATGTCAGAAATATGAAATAGACTTTTAACCGGAAAAATGTAGGGACTCTGCAGCTGTAACTGTCATATTTTGAAGGGTGCCGCAAAATCACAGTGTTGCCGACTTCCATACATTTTGTTAAACCTGTCTTACTATTAGTCATCTGCTGAGCTTGTTTGTGAATATAACCCAACTTGTTAGGTATATTAGAAAGATAATTAACTAGTCTTTGGAGTGACATATTGTAATATGCAATACATTCTTTAAGTTTCATGTAAAAATGACCAAAACGTACCCTATACCCCAAAGTTTACATTGAACATAACTGGCATAGCTAATGTCGAATTCTACCAATATTTTACCTAGACATAAAAAAATGGGCAATGCTTTGTATGAAATCTGTTGTATTTGGTAATGGGACATGCTAAGAATATGAAATAGACTTTTAACAGAAAAAAATATCAGGATTCTATAGCTGTAACAGTTGTATTGTAAAGGGTATAGCAAAATCTCAGTATTCCTGAGACGCATGCGTTTTTATTAAATCTGTCTTCCTTTAAGTCGTCTGCTGAGCTTGTTATTGATTATAACCTGCATTTGCAGTATCATTACAAAGGTAAGTAACTAATCTTTAAACTTACATATTGCAACAGGCAATATATTTAACAGTTTTCATGGAATATGACCAAAACATATCCTATACTGCAAAGTTTGTATCGAATATTACTGTTACAACTAAAGTTTAATTCTATCAATTTTTTACCTAAAATTAAAATATAAGGCAATAATTGTATGAAATCTGTTTTATTGGCTACAGAAGTATATCAGGAATATGAAATAGACTTTTAACAGAAAAATATTAGGATTCTATAGCTGTTAGAGTCATATTTTGAAGAATACTACAAAATCTCAGTATTGCAGACTCGCATACATTTTTGTTAAACCTGTCTTCCTATAAGTCATTTACTGAAATTGTTTTGAATATAACCTAACTTTTTAGGTATCATTAGAAACATTATTAACTATTCTTTTAAATGACATATTGTAACAGGCAATATCTTGTATAGTTTTCATGAAATCTGACCAAAACTTATCCCATACCCCAAAGTTTACATTGAAAATTGCAGTCATAGCTAACGTCCTATTCTACTGTTTTTATCTACACACAATAAAACAGCAATGTTTTGTATTAAATTTGTTTTACTTGGTACTGAAACATGTTAGAAATATAAAATAGACTTTTAACAGAAATAATATTGGGATATTATATCTGTAACAGTCATTTTTTGAAGGACACTGCAAAATTACAATATTGCTGACTCGAATGAGTTTTTGTTATGTCTCTCTTCTTGTAAGTTGTCTGCTGAGCTTGTTTTTCAATACAATATGGTATGTTAGGTATCATTAAAAAGATAATTGACTTATCTTTAAATGAAATATGGTAACATGCAATATCTTGTATAGAGATATGACCAAATACGGCAAGTTTTTCAATCGGGTTCGAACCCACAACATACGGCATCAGTCGCCTAGCGGAGAGGGCCACAGAGAGAACACTCGGCTAAATCCCGACTCTCAAAAAAGAGTGGTTCAATAGCCGGCTAAGTTGTTACATTTTTTCTGACTGAGACCGCTCCACACGTTGTCGAGTTCGTGAAGCACTCACGCACGCATGCTCACAATCACACATCGCACACACACTTTATCGAGGCGAAGAAACGAATTTCATCGCTTTAACTGGGCGAACGATAACCTCGGGGACAATTCTGTCCACCAGCAGTGTTACCAACCCAGGATAGAAAAACTCACCCCATACTTCAAGGTTTATATAGAAAGTATTGTCATAGCTAACGTGATAAAATTCCACAAACTTTTAGCTTGACATGATGAAAAAGGCCACTGTTTTAGTATTGAATCTGTTGTATTCGGTACTGGGTCATGTCAGAAATATGAAATAGACTTTTAACAGAAACAATATTCGGATTGTATAGTTGTAACAGCCATATTTTGAAGTGTAACGCAAATCACAGTACCGCAGACTGGCACCTTTTTGTTAAATTGTTCTCCTTGTAAGTCATCTGCTGAGCTAATTTTGTAACATAATCTGGCTTGTGGGGTACCATGAGTAGGGCGATTTATTACTCTTTAATATGACATATTGTAATATGCAATGTCCTCCATAGTTTTCCTGAAATATGGTCAAACTTTACCCCATACCCCTACACATAATACAAGAGACAATTCTTGTATGAAATCTGATTTGTTTGTTACAAAAGTATGTCACAAGTCCAGAAGGCTACAAAATCATATTATATTCCTGTTAAAAGTTCATTTCATATTTGTGACATACTTTTAACGAAAACACAGATTTCATAGGTTGCATACAAGCATTGCCTTTTGTATACAAAGTTAATAAATTGTAAAAAAATGCGTTTCTGATTCGCCGTAATTTGCTGTGTAAACCTTTTGGGTATAGGTTAAGCTTTGGTCCTATTTCATGAAACCTAAACACGATATTCCACATTAACAATATGTCATTTTAAACACTTGTAAATTACCTTTCTATTGATACCTAATAAGCTACGTTATGTCAAAAATCAAGCTCAGCAGATGACTTATAAGAAGACAGATTTAACAAAGAAGCATGCGAGTTGGCAATACTTTGATTTTGCAGCACCTTTCAAAAATATGTTTGTGTAGGTCTTCATTTCCGTTGGTCCTGAAAAAATCCAAATATACATCACAATTAAACATAACGCCCTTTACGATAGTCTATAGATCTTCAATACACATAAGCCACTTAATTAGAAAATGCCAATTTTGTATGTCACAGACATATACATATTTGTATATAGTTTCACATTTGAAAGTGAATTACAAATGAATCTTTGGTTATGAAGTGTGGCATTTTAATAAAATGACAGTGGTTCTAATTGCACTCGGCCAAGGGAAATTCAAAGTGATCACATGATGAGCTTACCTGACTTCATCAAACCTGATACCTCCCAATGTATCATCTTCAGACTCTGATATGTCACCATCTTCAAGAGTTTTCTCAAGGCCATAGGTTGGATCTTCCTCTTCTCCATCCTCTCCCTCTGATATTTCCATATCTTCATCAATGTCTGACAAAGGCTCATCATATTTAATAGATCTGGCTACTGTTTTTCTTTATGTCGGGTATGAAGATTGCAGATGTAAATCACACTGCTCACCAGTGGATTTATGACGGGATCTCATACTGCATTTTTCACAGGGTAGAGTGTACTTCAGTGTCTGTCTTTCTGTACAACGAAAACAAAATGGAAATAAATCATTACATTTGTAAAGGACTTTCGTATATCACATTTTACAAACAATTGAACGCAATTGTACCAGAAATTTGAAAACTTACAAGATCAATAATGAATGACACCATGGTTGGTTGAAACATATGTGCCTGAATTTGATATGATGATGTCTTGCTGTTGTGTGAGGCTACTTACTTTTGTCAGTTGACAAACGATGTGTCATTTCACATAATTGCAATTGTTCAGGCTGACTGATGACACTAGGTGATTCATCCGCTTGGATTGTTGGTTTTCGCTTAACTGTTGGCCCTGGACTCGCTGTTTCTTGTAATGAACTGACAGAAACATCAACTAATCTTTTCCGTTCACGTTTAGCAGCTGCAGCTCGGGGAGTGGGTGGGCTTAGGTGAGCACCCTGATCTCGGTGAGTGGTAGGACTAGGAGATCGACGAAGTTGAATGTGGGGACGGCATCTGCAACGAGCATCAGTCTGGTGTATAAATGAAAAAAAATGTTACAGCCTTTGACCAAGAGTACTGGCGAATTTGTGAACTACAAAAACGATAGGGAAATAAAAACTGCACATGACAAAGTCATAAAAAGTCATACGGCCCGGCTACGCGTCCACGACGAGGAGTACGCTCAGCCGCATACAGCCTTGCCACGCAACGCAAAGCTAAGGCACATACTTTTTTCAATGAAACATTCTACCGCCCATGTTCTTAAATGCAACTGTGAATTTCGAATATTTTTCACATATGAATTTCTTGGCAATGTTAACTTGGGTCTGGTGTAGTTTTGACTTGTAATTATACACTGAATAAGTCGTCAAGTGTGAGCGGAATGATATCGTTCGCCGCAAAGTACGTCATTATACGATGTTGCGCAACACATGGTTTAGCCACGGAGAAATGCTTGGAAAGCAATTACAGCAGTCGTTCGTTTTCTTCGGTTACGTAGAACTCGTGAGGTAGAACTACAGCACCAAAATTATCTAGCCAATCAATATTTTTATCCGATTTAAGGGTTTATGGTTTTATTATTAATTTCATAAACTAGGGCTTACCTTCTGGAAAATCCGTGATCGTATTCCACGCGGTCTGTAAAGCAATCGTCAAAAAGTGTTTGTAACAAAGTACACCTCTGGCCACAGTAGTAAAATTAACCAGCTTTTGCTTTCACAAACTTTGTCCATTTTCTGGTCAGATTTTTTATCCTTTGGCCATTGAAACAATTTTGAGGCCGAATGAGAACAATGCATAGCGACACAACGCTTAGGCATTGTTATAACTTTTTACAATGGATTTGAAGAATGCACACAAAAGCAAGGCACTGGCTCGCATGAATAGCGCCGGCTGTCAATGCCCTCCTAATAACGTCATACCCGAAATTTGCCGAAGAATACCGAAGATTTGTATCTTTGTTGCCAAGGGCGTCGCTAGGGCCTTTATTCGGAACTGGAAGCGCGGTTTTTAAAAAAAATCCAATGCAGATCTTTTTTGAGCATTTTATTGGTGAAAATAAGCAAGCAATAAAAATTCATTTTTACTCTTCACCTGACCTTTAAGCAAAATCTTAATCTCTAACAGCTCTTTGTTTCACTTACACAATAAACTTTCAAAAATGAATTAAATTATTCATAATTATAATCAGTTGTTCAATAATCACTTATAGAAAATTAAGCTAACAAAAAAATTATATGATAATTCTTATTATCTGATTAGAAATAAATGAACAAATAATAAATAAATAAATAAATAAATAAATAATAAATAAATAAATAAATAATTTTTAGTTTTAATCTACGTGAGCACCGGATATCTGCAAAATATCTCAACACATGTGGTTTGGCAATTGTGATGTATATCACGTTTAACACTACTCAGTTTGAGAGATTCTATCATGTAAAAATACATGGATCATACCATTAGTTTACACTCAGATACAGTAAAAAATTAAGAAATTAGTCTGTATCTGACTTATTTACTTTGAAAGCATGTCACATCTTGACTTTAGAATCAGAAGTACAAACAGCTCTTGATACACAAGATGCACTAAACAGACTTCAATCCGCGCTGACAATATTGCCTCGGATACTAGTCTTCCATACTAGAAGTACTACAAATCTGAGATGAGTCCTATCTTTCTCTCCGAAGACGCACAAAAATTTTCGCCTATCAGTTCATTCCAACAATCTCTCAATGTGTAATTTCAAGTTAAGCGATTAGCGTCAGTGTGTCGGCCTCAACAACAGGGCAAGCTCTACAATGATAATTATGAACTGCCAACTCATAACTGTACATTAGATCCGCCATTGTAGTTTTCACCCTGGGCGCCGCCATCTTGTGAATAAATTTAAAAATTTGTTTACACACGGTGATACCCGATTTGTCTTCGGCAAAACAGTCCGCAAATGCTAGAAAATTCACTTCACCAGTTCTATAGAGATACCGTGATTTCACCTATGAGTCCAAATGTCAGTAAATAAGTACAGCTCACTTTGAAACTTTACGGTATGGCTCTCTTGTACGTCAAAGACACGGATTCTTCACTTTAACCTCTCTTTTGGTGCAGCTTTCGTCGAAAACTCTCAAAAACCATCGCCTCATTTCAGGAGCTCACACGGCGTAATGTTCAGTCAATGGTGTCCGTTCTCCAACCTTTTCAAAACCATTGAACTGTTGCGCAACACTGAAGTGATACACTAGCCAAATTACCTGTTTTCATGATAAGAAGACATTCTCAATATGATCATCTAACATTGCAAAATAATTTGCGATTTTCATAGATGTATTATTAAGAGTCAACAACAAACTTGTCCCAAAATATTAACCTAAATTTATGGAACTACTTTTCTCAGAAGTACAATATCAAGGCCAAGCGTTAAATTTCTAACGAAAAATCACATAACCTTATGCGCAACGCCCTCTATGGCCAAATTCAGAGCTTCTACAAATATCGTTTTGTTACACAAGCAAAAAACATCAGGCAAAGTGAAAAGATTATACCAATGCTGTTGTGATCGTTGCTTACTTGAAATCCGATCGACAATTTGCTATATTTTCTATCCTGGGTCAATAGCTCTACTTGGTTGACAAAATTGACTCTGATGCATTCTTTCACCCAGTTATTTGATGTATGCATTGCTTTAATAACGTGCGATGTGATTTAGCGAATGTGTGATTGCGAGTGCTCCATAAACTCTACAGCGTGTGTAGGGGCCGCAGTCAGAATGATTGTAAACCCTTAGCTCATCCTTTGAACTACTGCTTTTGAAGGGTGGAATTCGGCCGAGCGATTTTAACAGTGATATCTTCGCTAGGTGACTTGGTACCTACTTTATGAGTTCGGATTAGATCAAAATGAACTGTACTTTCCTGAAAAGGTTTTGGTATAAATGATTTTTTAACGCCAGAACTAATAAATAAAAAGTACCATACTCCCTTTCAAAATAATTACGGGCTAAGCTGACGGAGATTCATTCTCGTTTCCAAAATGAGATTATTTTATCTTGCCAGATCACAAGACTGATAGTGGTATGGAAAATACCCAACCTTTTTCAAAAAAATCCAGTCCTGGATATCAAAGGTTCCACATTGCAGTACATCTAAGTTGCGTTTTGGGAAAATTATTTCCCTGCATTGTTTTAATAAACGAGAATCATTTCATCGATTTTTATTTAATGCTGTATCATTTATCAAGTCTTGCATGCTCATGAGACGTGGCTGAACTCTTTTAATCGAAATTCCTCAAAAGCTTTGGCAAACGTTCACCTGACAAAAGTTTTGCATCTTAAATTTCTGAGTATTAATCTTTCAGGTCAATGAAAGTGGCAGTAAATTATAACATCTTGTTTCCAAGAGCTTACTGGACCCACAGAGGTATTCAGAGATCAACAGCTTCCCGCTGTTTGTTCTATTGATGAGATATTTATTTTCGTATATTTTTGGAATGTTTATATTCTTATTTAGCTTCTACTGTTAAGAGAGCAATTCAATGCATATAAAACTGAATTGGTTATCATCAAACTCCATTTCCAATTTCCGTCTTGGTCTGTAACAGAAAATCACATTAATGTTATGTTTTCAACCTTGCAATCATAGCTAATGGCTCTGGCACATCATACTCCACACTTTTACACATCCCGGTTGTGTCCTTCAGTGGCAATCTTAACGGAAATCTACTGGGCGTCCGTCTCAGCTTGCAGTCGCGTGAAAGGCAACATAATAATCTCATCTCTCTATCGCATCACAGTGTTAAGTATACGCACCATGGACCTACTTAACTCTTTGCAATAACTCTTTCATTAAATCCATCAAGATCCTACAAGTTGAAGTCCATCTTTGAGTCGTTAGCGTGATTAAGATAGACATGACCAGTTGGCTTTGTTTATTTTGAAGCTTATCTTTTAGACAAGCAGATGTCTTTGGCAGAATATCAATGCTATAGTTGTCACGCCTTCATCTAAATTCCAAAGCACTATGTTATTTGCAAGGTTTATATTGTATCATGAGTTTAAGCTCAGAGTGTTGTTATCATTTATAGGTTCGTCATGATTAGTCTAGCTTTCTATTGTGATAATCACGCTAAACACGTTTAATATTTACTTCTAACCAGTTTTGAGTACTAGTGGGCACGAATTATATAGAAAGAGACATTTTAGCTCCTTTGTTCACGCACGTGAGCTAATGTCGCGGGGATATCTGTCTGTCTGCCTGTTGGTATGACATCTCAAGAATGGCTTATTGGATCTGAATAAAATACCTTTTTTCTTAGATTCTTGAAAAGAGTCGACAGTCACATTATTGATCAAAGAGTCCGATGTGGAGACAGATTTATAAAATTATAGGCCAGTCACTAATCAAAGCTCTATTTCAAAACTAGTTGAACGTATCGTGGACGATCAAATAAGAACTCATATGCAGATCAATGCTCCTCTTTCGGATCATTAATCTGCGTATAGACAGTTTTACATCTCGGTGACTGTGCTTTGCAGCATTATGTCCAATATCTTTCAATGTGTTGGACGTCAATAAGAGGGACTGCTGCTTTAACTCGACCTCATCGCTGCTTTTACCACCATTAATTATTGTACATTACATACAACATTGGAGCATAGTTTTGGATTGTACTTAAGGGGACAAAGTCATTTTCGATTTCTTTTTCACTAATATTGTTGTAAACAAGCAGTTACTGATGATTGTTCGAAATATTCAAAAATGTCTAAAACGGTCGACAGCTTTGATCCAGTTTGCATGCACTTTATATAAAAATCTCGGGTCAGGTATTAAAGCAGGGCTGATTTTAACCCCAGAGTTGGCAAGCGTTGACCTGCTATCAGACCAAAGTGCTAACGTTGTAAGCATCAGCGTTTGTGACAAACACACAGAGTGAAAGGTCATGCATATATGACTCTACATCGAGAACGCAGTGCTGCTGTTTCGCGGATTCTCTACTACCTATACTGTTTGCCCCAGTTACAATTTGACGTCAGCTTCGCATATGGATCTCGACGACCTGTCAGTGCTTGATCTTTCTTGACTGGGTACAAAACAGTAAAATTGTTGTGTTTGAGGGTAACCTCTTTCTCTTCTCCAAATCCGATTTTTTATATTTTCGATGTTATCTTTCATGTCTAAAAATGCAATTTTGGGCTTTGAAAAATATACTTCTATTGCCCGATGATTACAAAAACGTCTTATCATGTTTTTAATGCTGTATATAGTCAAACAGGTAAAATCAGCCATATCGGCTACATCATCCACATGTATGAAAATATCTAAAGATGGAAATCCCTCCTTTAGATAAATAAATGTCATTTGTATCTTCTGCAAAATAGTTTGACAGTTCATTGTTTTGTGTGTCGATAGAAAGGGATAACTCATATCTTATTGCCATATGTCAATGTCATAATCGAAGTAATCCCAAATCTCTGAAGTACATTTTAGCCTGTAATTTCTGGAAACACATTGAAAGTAACACTTTTAAATTTCTACTATGCATCCCGTATGAAATAAGTGTGTGCTATGGAAAGTTCTGGATTGCCTCTTAGCGTCCAGTCTTTGAAAAAAGTATATGAAAAGTCGCAGTCTACAGGTCGACAAGATTACATATACGACGAACAATCAGGGAACATTGTTTAACAACCATCAAGATGTTACAACTGGGCAGTGAAAGAATCGTCCGCCCATAGGATGCCGGCCAAGGCCCTGCAGAGAGTGAACTCAAATGCAGTTACGTGCTATCTCACAGATCTCAATTGAAGACTATGCATTGACACTCGATAATTATTTATGTATTGTATGGAACGTTAAGGGATTGATATACAAATAGTACAATGAGGAGTTTATTTCATTTTTGAAAAAGTTTGATATTGTAAGTTTGGTTGAAACTTGGGCATCTCAGAATGGCTTATTTACCCTTGACGGTTGTGTGTTTTGAATCAATCCGTCCAAAGAAGTCACACAGAGGAAGATCAAGTGGTGATATTGCGTGTTGTTAGAAAGGAATTCAGTCACTACATAAAAAGGCTGAATAGTGAATCAGGTTTGACAGATGTCATTTGGCTTAAATTTGAGCACGCAGATCAAACACTTGTTTTGGTATTATAGACATGTCGCCACAAGGCTCATCACATATTCAAACGATGACATTTTTGTTCTCATTGAAAATGACATGGCTTAGTTGTGTAATTAGCATAGAGAGTGTAAACTTATCAGACTTGGAGAATTCAATGCTCGAATAGGTGCTTTAAATAAGAGAGTATCACATGAGTTAATTGAGAATTTACCAGTGGATGAAAATAGTTACATACGTTAAGATGCACTGCTGGAGCGAAGTAGTTGTGATGATATCGTAAATATCTTGTTGAGTTGTACAAAGCTACGTCACTGTGCATTGTAAATGTCAGAACTAATGGTGACCACGCCGGTGAGTTTACTTGTATGCCTGAAACAGATCAAACTGTCGTAGAGTATGTTAAAATTTCATCTTTGATGTCCTCATTAGTAATTGACATAGTAATTGAAAAGCCAATAGATTCCGACTATTTCTTGTAACGGTAAAACTTCGAGCTGATCACAAGAAATTAGATCACATTGTTCAGAATTCTTATTTTATACGGCAAACAATCACAAAGTATACAATTAATGCAGTGAATTACGAATAGTTCTAAAGAGAATGAAATACATTCTATAATGATGCAATTTTTTAATTTGGCTGACTGGGAGGGCGGACTCGACAATGCCGTGTGCCTGTTCAATTAGTTATTTTATTGTGTGTCAAAACCAGTTAACAGATCTACTAAAAGTTGTTTTCCAAAGAATAACTGGCTCAGTGGGGAATGTCTGCGCACACGAGGTAATGTTTATGCCTTCCTGAATGCGTACAGTGAAACTCGTATCATCATGACTTGTCAAGGTTGAAAAGTTTAAAATTTAAAATTGACCAACAAAAAGGAATCTTCCAATTCTTCAGAGCTGCCGTTTTATCTGGGTCAGTTTCAATTCCTCTTCTCGATACCACATGTCGTAAATACTTGAATTTACATCTAAAAAACTGGCATTTACATGCTTTAAGCTTGAGACCTTTTCCCTTCTATCTGTCCAATACTTACCCTAGTCGCTCGAGGGGCTATTCAAAAGTCTGGGAATCTATGATAATATCATTGAGATTTACCAAGCAAATATTCAAAAGTAAATCACCAAGACATTTCTCCATACATCGTTGTAATGTCGCAGAATTTTCTGTCAATCCCATAGGCAAAGGTGTATATTCCCAAAATCCAACAGGTGTCACAAATATAGTTTTCTCTATATCTTCTTCAGCCATGCCAATTTGCCAATATCAAGATTTTAAATCCAAAGACGAAAACCATCTAGCCCCTCCCAGTGCATCGAAACTCTCATCAATTCTGGGTAAATGGAAAAAGGACCATAATTTGGCAAAATCCTTCTCATCCAGGAATCCTTTAATTGTTGCTATTCTTGAGGCCCTAAAAGAACATTTCTACGCGGAGATTAATTTCCTGTATTCCTTTTTTAAATTTAAATTAAACTTACGACAGTACAAAGTGACTTAGAGTCATTAAATGAATCTAATTATAACATTTCACTGCTGATTATGGTAGGAATTTGATTTTGATTACGTAGCTTTTAAAAAGCATTTTTATTGATTTCTAGTTTGCCAGATCATCATCAAAGGTGCCCTCTTGGCAGGAGGACCTTTTACACCAGCTTAAATATGTTGCGCTCCATACGCTATCACATCTATGGGCAGCACCAGATGGTGGCCAACAAGGCCTGTCACGACATAGATCAATTCAAACTTTGCCTCGCTAGCCCTCGATGTGTAGTTCTCATGAAACTTTGTCTTATGGGCCGTAAAAGGGGTCGCACCCCATCTCTTGCACAAAGATCTGCAACTCCTTATCCGTCAAAGTCAGCTCGCTCAGCCTCGTGTTCTAGGCTCTGTATTAGTCTTTGCCAGTTTTGGACCCGCTCTGTCTAACCTATATATATATATATATATATATATATATATATATATATATATATATATATATATATATATATTATATATATATATATATATATATATATATATATATAATATATATATATATATATATACGTTTAAGGCGATGCATTGAGAATCGCCCGAAAATCATCCTCCCCACAACTGCTGCCATGCTTTGCGCCCAAAGCAAGGGTCTTTCAGAATAATGTTTTCCTGCTCAAGCATGTCTTTCATTGCGACAGCCTATGCCACGGCTCCAGGGTCACCTATCTCTGTCTTTTGTATGTTTTTCTGCGCCAATCGGATGGACAATTGTCAGGCCTGCCTGCAAAGTCCTGTCGTTCAAAGTGGTGACGATGGTTTCGGTGTCCATGTCACCATAAATTTATAAATCTAAAAAATGAAAGGCGGAATTTTCCCTGCTCAGAGGTATACCAGAGGTCACAAAATATTCCATTTTTAAAGAAAATGTTGCAGAGCAGCAGCAGGAGGCCCCTGTGAGCCGCTGCCTGCACAACGGCTAGCAGCATGCAGCCCAGGCCCTTACTGGCCAAAGAAACGAGGCTATTGATGATGTTCTCACTCATAGGATTATTAATGCTGTCTCATAGATGTATTTGGTCGATGACCTCTAGGGTGAGGCTTGCCAAACAAGTCTCTGCTCTGGTCGATCTTCCTACCAAAGTTTACCTCTCTTGAGTGCCCCCAAAACACACCCGCATTACCCACAATGAGTGTGTCTTGGTTTCATTCATACCACCCCAATACAGCACGCCTGTAACCTGCTCAAAAGTATCATGATTTCGCCTTCCCCCTGGTGCAAACGAAAAAATTGCAGATTAGTGAAATTGCACCTGTAACACACCTAACATACACACCGTAACCCACTCAAAAAAAAAAGATTTTCCACTGCAACGGACGCCCGTTTTAATCGTAGGTGGGTTGTAGATGTACTCATAACATACCACAAAACACACTTATGCCTAACTCGAAAGTATAATGATTTTGCCACCCCCAGGGATACCCGTTTTAATCATAGATTGGTTGTACATAACATCTCCACTAAACACACCAATGGCCAGCCCATGAGTACAATGATTTCGTCGCCCACTGAGTGTATCAGTAGCATTCAGCTGGGTGCTAGATGCATCTGAAACACACTTAAACATCACCATGGCATACAGAAGAACAAAGCCTCAGTTTGCCAATAACATAGTCCATTCGTCCTGACTGCAAATGCTCAAGCGAGTCCACAAAAACACACAGATCGAGACTTTAACCTGCACAACGCAGTGCACGTGGTACAGTTCGTGGTTCAGCAGCATCATTTTACTCAAATTCACAGGTTTTTGGCTGATCATAGTTTACTGCGTGAAGTATTGAGTGTTGTAATGTATATAGTTGTTTACGGCGGAGCTGCAAGTTGCCAACACAGTTTTTCAAAGGCATATTTCTCATCTGAGATGACAAGGAAACCCCTTAATACTTTGCATTTTCAAAAGCCTGAGAATCTAGAGTTGAGTATGGTAGCAATAGTTTACTCGAAGGATGAAAAGGTGCAAATAAGGGGTAAAAAACCTCAATTTTGGTATTAATTGTAATAATTAATTAAAGTTAAAAACTTGACATTTTTCTGAAATGTAATATGTAATTTTAAAGAAGAGTGTCGGGAGAAAAAAGGTTATTTCGTTTTACATTATCCATCCTTCCATCCTCGTTCTAAAATGGAGTGGGTCGAAAGGCTAATACTTAGAATAAGTGATGGAAAAAATAATTATAGCAAAATTAAAATGACTTTTATTCAATGTAAAAACTTTAAAGCAAAACAAAAGTTTCATTTATTTTAAAGAAAATAATGTAAAAATTTCAGAAATTTGACCCGTCACAGTGGAGTAAAATTCGTTGGAAATCTTGAAATTGGAAGAAAATAGAAGCCAGGAAATTGAGTGATTTGCACACATCTGCATAAATTAACACCTCTTTATTATACACCTGTGTCTGTAAACAATGGAGTTTCGCCGTACAGTAAGATTCGATATCAGAAGACACGGAGTTCAAAATTTTTGACGCGGAGTACAATAACTTTAGGAGTTATTGGATGCTATTTGACCTTTGACCTCAAAACACCTTTACGTCAAAGAGAAAAAGAAGAGAAAATTTTACATTTTTTACAAAAATATATACTTCTTACCATTAAGTACTTCATAAATTAAATCATTGTCAGTCCAAAACCTGTGAATTCGAGTGAAATAATGTTGCTGACGTACAATTTCTACCATGTTCACTACGCAGCGCGAGTTGAAGTTTCGTTCTGTGCGCTCAGCGGACGCGCTCAACTCGTTACCCTCCGCTTGCAATCGCTCAGTACAGTACGCTTCGGTATTGTCCTCGACGCTACGCGTCTCAGATAATACCTCTGGTGCATGATGTACTCGGACATAAATCCCGGTATTTGGGGAATAAACTTAACCTTTGATTTGATGTAATTCTTATAAAGTTGGACTAAAAAGGAGTATAATAAAGTTATTCCCAAAATAATGGGATTTATGTCCGAGCTACGCGTCTCGGACAATACCTCTGGTGCATGATGTACTCAGGCATAAATCCCGGTATTTTGGGATGACCTTAGAGTATCACGTAACTTATGACTTTTTGACATGCTAAAAGGTGAACTCAATCAATACTTTAATCTTTGTTATCAAATTGATGAAAATTTAATTATTATTTGCAGAAAGGTAATTTTGAGTAACAAACGCTGTTTTTAGTGCAGCGCCCCCTTAAAAATGTAAAGTCTTCCCTTGTTTTCCTCATGTTGAGGTCAAGGTCTTATGAGTTTAATGGTCAAATAGCATCGAATAACATTTGCAGTTTTCGTGCAAAGTTATTCGACACTGCGTCCTCTCATACTGAAACTTACTGCACGACGAAACTCCACAGTTTCATTAGGATGAGGCAGCTTGTAATTATACACTCAGACGAATAGTAGCTCACCGTGTATAAGAGTATGACTGAACGATTAGCTTAATTGGTAGCCTTCCAGGTAGCCCGTGTACTAATGTTACATGAAACAAAACGAACAAAAGGTGAACTCAGCAATCTCCGTATAAAACAGCATTTATTACGAAAAATTAAAACTAATCGCTAAGTCAAGGGATAGAATACAAACTGTAAAAGTGTACAGGCTACTTATTTCAGCTGGGACGGCAAAGACGTTGTCGTCGCCAGCATTGAGCATCGTATTTCTCAAATGAGTCTAACAGAGGCAGGTATTATCACCCAAAAATGCGAATCTGTTATTAGTTCTGGACAAAACGCCTGGCCCGGATTTTTTCGTGGACATTGCACATAAATATCTTTCTATCGATGAGTGTTGACGGCTGTGTTGAACAGTGCAGACGAATTCAGTATCAGTACTGCTGGCAGCGGAAGTGCCAGTGTAAGCCATGACATTGAATACCCGGACTCGAAGAAACTATGGTCAACAGTAATATTACGGAGACATACATTACGAATGGTCGATGAATTTTTCAGGATTAAAGCTCACAGCATTTTTCGTAGTCTCTTTAATGTGATGACTTGTTAAGATTTCAAGAATCACACATAGACACGCTGTACAGTAAGCACATAAAATGTGTAATCCTGTCGCCAGCATGACTTTTAGTCCGGGCTTACAGTCATGTGTTTTACTTAATATATAGCTTGACAAATTTTAATATTTTAAAATATTTTTAAAATTAGAATGAGAAAAAAATATTTGATATAAAGAACAAAGATAATGGAAAAATATCAAAAGGAAAAGCTACTGTCCTTTTTTAGAGAGATTTGGTTATTTTTTTCTTAGTTTCTCAGTTTGTCTTTAAAATATAATAATTGCAGTTGCTGGCAATGTTCCACCCTTTTCAATTATTGTTTGTTTAACTTATTAAATCTAGTTTTGAAAATGAAAGTCATGCAATGTGACAGAAATACAATACATTGTATTCAATATTGAAACAACATACAATTGCAGGAAAGCCTGAATAATTAGCTGTATATAAGTATTTGTAATCAACATGACTGAAGCAAAACCGACTCATTACATATGCAAATTATGCATAAATATGCAAATTAGGCCTGGCCTGACCCTAAAAACTTGATTAAATGAAAATTCAAGTGTCATAGTATAATATTATGATAAAAACTCAAAAAGTGAATTTTTAGCCAAGAGGGCCCTTTTCTCATTCGATGGCCCAAATGTGATATTTAAAGTGTGAACAACAATAAACTCTAAAAACGAGAGAGTCCGCAATCAAATTGTCTCTGCCCTTGATATGTCTAATATCAAGGTTAAGCTCCTGTAACATCAAACTCCATCTTAGCAATCTCTAATTTTTGCCTTTCAGTTTCTGCAGACAAACAAGAGGGTTGTTATCAATATAAAGCACTATTAACTGATTTGACGTAGTGACATTAACTTCAGAATGATGTAAAGCTAATATCAAAGATAAACACTCTTGGGGCGGTCTGTTGTGTCGAGCGAGCAACGTGTATGTTTGCTCCTCCGTAATGTTTTCTTTTTGTCCGACCCTGGTGCATTTGAGAAGTCTACAATCCATGGAAGTAAATTAGTTAACTGGTATGGAAGGTATCTGGACAGAATTCAATGAGGCGCAAACGTCACAAGCGTAAAAATAGCCGAAATTTGTCATCCAGTGGAAGTGAGTTGGCAGTGACTCCAGACAACAAAAGAAGTAAGATGGCAACTGCAACAGTCAGGCCTTCTGGTCAAGGTACGTCTGACATGTCAAACACAGAACTGTATAGAAAATTAGTGGACAAAATAGACACATCTACTTCAGAACTCCCACGTGAAATTGCTGATATCAACCTAGTTCTGACAAATTTGGAAGAAACAACAAGCGCTCATGAGAGGAAATTGTTAACTCTGGAAAGTGGTATGGAGTTTGCTCGTCAAAAAAAGGAAAAAAAAATTGTGAGAGTTACAATTCATTTAAATAATACTCTAGGAAGTATTCAGTTGAGTTTCATGGAGTATCGTTGTTTGATAACTCTGTCAAGACTTCAATAGAATGTGCTATGAAAATTTGCAAGGCTATTTGAATTCAAGTGATTGAGTGAGACTTCGATATATGTCACCCGCTGAAGAGACGAACGCAAGGATTACCAGTGCTTCTCGCCAAGTTTAAATCCTGCCATTTGGCCAAACAGGTTTACGTGTCAAGAACAAAACTGAAAGACATTAAAACAGAAAACATCGGTCTTCCTGCTGGTTTGAAGCGGATATTTATTGCGGAAAATTTGACAAAGACGAATGCTGATACATTCCACTCGGCAAGGAAGATGGTGAAGGAACGGAAATGACATAGTGCTTGGACCATGAACGGCGTGGCGTTTGTAAAGAAAACCAAGGCAAGCTCTCCCGTAAATTTCGTGGAGATTGACATGACAGCCCTGCGCCCACACAGAACTTGACGGGGCTCAGAGTGTCGTTTGGGCCTGAAACGACGTTCTGAGCCCCGTCTATTAGTTATGCATAGTTTACTTTACTACTTTAATCGGAGGCGCACTTGACACCTTTTGATCGTCTCAGCAAACGATCGGCTGTTCCAGTTATACGGTAACCACCCGACTAAGACTTATCAAGTGCAGCGCCACTGCCAGTCGCGACGCGTCGACGGCCACTTTCGCCATGGCTTATATCTACACCAATAGCCAAACACACAAAATCAAACACAAACACAGAGAACGAAAAACGAAAGAGAACGAAAAAATAGTGTAGGCGATGTGTGCAGCCGCTTTCCCTTTATTACATTAGTTTTCGTATGAAAACTTAAACGTTGGGTGCATTGTGTTGATTTTTTGAATGAAGTTAGTGAGTTCGGTTTGTGTTCCCAGAAAGTTTGCAAAGACATCATCTCTGAATCTTTTCCAGAAATGAATGTTGTTGCTGTTGTTTACGATTATTCTCTTTTCAAGTTCATGAAAAGCAATGTCAGCAATTTCTGGAGACGCATTCGATCCCACCGCGGGTTTGACGGAAGTACTGCTTGTTAAATTCAAAACTGTTGTGTTTTAGAATTAGTGAAAGCATTTCTATTACGTCTTCCGTTGGTGGTTTTTTGATACGTAATTTGTTTGAAGCGAGGTTTGTGAGTTTAATGTTTCACTGACTAGCCGAATCGCTTCGTCGTGAATTGTGTTTGTGTACATAGATACTACGTCGAGTGTTACAAGAAATGCATGTTGGGGACATTTGTTTTTTCAATTTCTTGTATGAAGTTTGTTGTGTCTTTTAAATACGTTGGTTGTTGCTGGACCAATGGTTTTATGAAGTAATCCAAGAATTCTGAGATTCTGTTAGTGGGACTAGAGCAGCCGCTAATTATTGGTCTCCCTGCAAACGTTAAGTTTTCGGGCGGCGGTTTGTGAATTTTAGGTAGTAAGTACCTTTCCGGGATAGGATTTTTATGTTTTTTGGATCGAGATACTTATAAGTATCATGGTCGATGTGTTTTTTCTCGTACATTTTGTTTAATAGTTCGTGTTGTTTACTGTTAGTTCTGTGTCGTCATTGTCTAGTTGTGTATAATACTGGGTGTTGCGTAATTGTCTTTCGCATTCGTGTACGTAATCTTTTGTGTTTACGATGACGATGCCTCGACCCTTGTCGAAGGGTTATTGTAATTAGCCTATTGTTTGCGAGCTTGTTTATCGCGATTCTTTGAGCACGCGACATGTTCTGTTTCCTTGTTTGAAAGGGTATCTCTAGAAGTGCGAGTTTTGTCGCTTCTAGATAGCTTTCGAGTTTTGTGTTTTCTGTTGTAATACTGATCACATGTGTATAGCTGAGACTATACTACTGTTAAAAAGAAGTTTAACACCTCACCAGCACGAGGGGTCATAAAAAATTATCGGAAGAGCCATTTAGACCAACCAGGTACAAGTTTCCCGAAAGGTGTCAAGTACACAGGACTAACCAAACATTTAAGGAAAAACAGCAGGAACAATGAAATTGGTTGATAAGCCATAATCCCAAATTGGTCAATTTTTGTGTGGGCGCGGGGCTGGAATGGACTTTCTGGACACGAAATGTTTGCCATAGTTAGTATTCCTCCCAAGTTTGCATTAATATGACAGGATTTTTTTTTCATTGCAAACTGAAAAAACTGAATGCTAGTATGCTGGCTTTTAGTTTTAGCTAGATCGGGTTCTGTTTTCTGTCGTTGTTTCTTTTCTGATGCCGTTTGCGTTCGCTTCTGTGTCGCCTTCAAGCTTTTTTTGTCCGGCTTTCGTCCCTTTCGTCCGTTTTTCTTTCTTTTTTGTGTATGTTTGTCGCTTTTCTAGTCTTTTTTTGCTCACGTGCTTACACACGTGAGCATATGTCTCAGCGATGTCTATCTGTGTGTCTGTCCGTGTGTCTGTGTGTCTGTCTGTGTGTCTGTCTGTTTGTTGGTCCGATATCTCAAAAACGGCTAATCAGATCAGAATCAAATCTGGTACGTATATCCAGTTAGCAAATGGCAAGAACTGATTAGTTTTTGGTGGATATGGCTTGCATACTTTTTGCTCATTTGCATAATTAATGTTTCTAGAAAAAAACGGATATACATTAAAATCATTACTCACAATTTGATGAGATTTGCTACAAATGTTGATCACACCAAGATATTTCAGCAGTGGGAACCATAAAGGAGTGACATGAAAGATAGTTGCTAATTTGCATATTTAATGAACTTTCCTAACTAGGGATATATGTCTGATTTGACTCCATCAAAATTAACCAAACTTGGTATGTATATTAAAGATACTATGATTTAACATTATTGAAAGTCATTAAGCGTTTTAACTTCAGCCAATTCCTAATGTGCATATTTCATGAACTTTGTTAATTAGGAATATATCTTTCAAATGACTAGATCAAAGTTGATGAAACTTGCTACATGTATTGAAGCCACTATGATACGACATTTTTTAAAGTCATTAAGCATTTTTACTTCAGCCAATTCCGAATTTGCATATTTAATGAACTTTCCCAATTAGGGATATATATCTGAATTAACTTGATTGTAGTTGTTGAAACTTGCTATATACATCAAAGATACTGTGATATAACATTATTAAAAGTCAAAAGACATTTTTACTTCAGCCAAAACCTAATTTGAATATTAAATGAATTTTCATAATTAGGGATATTTATCTGAATTGACTTGATCAAAATTGATGAAACTTGCTATGTACACTAAAGACACTATAATACAATATTACTGAAAGTTATTAAGCATTTTCTCTTCAGCCAATTCCTAATTTGCATATTTAATGATCTTTCCTAATTAGAGATATACAGTATATCTGAATTGACTTGACCAAAGTTGACAAAATTTGCTACACATATTGCAGATACCATGATACAACATTATTGACAATCATTAAGCATTTTTTCTTTAGCCAATTCCTAATTTACATATTTAATGAACTTTGCTTATTAGGAATATATACCGGGATTTACTTGATCAAAGTTGGCAAAACATGCTGTGTACATTGATGATTATACCAGGTACTAGGTTAAAACAATATCGAAAGTTATTTCACATTTTCATGTCAGCTAATTTATAATTTGCATATCTAATGAGCTTTCACAGCTCGGCATATATGGCTTGAAGGACTTGGCCAACGGTAATTACACTTGCTATATAAAATGTGGTGATACAATAAGAGCAGTCAAATAACTTTAATATTTTTATTTCAGCTAATTACATATTTGTATACTTCATGACCTTTTAGAATTAATCGGCGTTGATTTTTGTTCATTTTGATCATAATATAATTTCAATGAAGTTGCAAACATGTGGGAAAGATTCAAATTTACACATAACATCAATATATAATGAAACACGTGAGCATTTTCAGTTCATATCTGGTTTTCCTTTGTTTTTCTTTGCCCGCGTTTGAGGAATTACATCAACCTTTTTTTGCGAATGATGTTGCCTTTTGCGATAGCTTCTCTCAACGTTCAGGTTCTGAATAATAGTGTAAAGCGTAGAGATGTGTTTATTGGAATAAGAAACAAACGTTTCTCTATAATTCTTCTTCAAGAGGTTCACTGTCCTGCTGACCAAAAACAAATTTTGGAAGTTGAATTGGGTTTGTCTTGTATCATAAATTCGACTTCCCGTCAAAGAGGGGAGTTGGAACTTTGTTTAACAATGGTTTATAGCCTGAATCTGTCAAAAGTTTACCCAGCAGTTGATGTGTTTGAGGATTAAAATTGTTGCTCAGGACGACTTATCAGGTGTGGTTGAGTTTTTGCGAGCGGGTGATAAGTGATTAACTAATGAAAGAAAACTTGGAAGCGGGTGATAAATGATTAAGTACTGAAACAAATTTCCCACAGAGGTGTTAATAGGAAAGACGACCTGAAAAAATACACACGACCTAATATCAATTGAGATTATATAAATTAGTGCTAGGATGTGCGTCGCCGACAGTAAGGTGTTAGAAAAACGCAAGATGAACACGTGATTTTCATTCAAGCTCCTTATTGTGTAGAGAGTAACATCTCAAAGGTTTGCCTCCAAAGAAATCTAATTTGAAGACCACGATGGCTGCAGCACGTAATCGCTTCCATGTCATATCTGAAGACGATATTAAGAAAAAGTGCATGGAAGAGTGCCGCAAAACACCAGAAGAACCACAAGCTGGAGTGTCCGCGTGTGGAATCAGTGGGCCGAGGCGAGAAATGTTACAGAGGTTTTGGGGAAGCAGCTACAAATTCCCATGGCAGACAATCTGGCAGAGTTTGGCGTTGATGATTTAGATGTGTTCCTGAGCCACTTTGTAATGGACGTAAGAAACAAAGAACTGACTGACAGGAGTGATAAACGCTAATCCTGGGTTCCCTGTTAGCTCGACGGCTATAAGTAGGTTATCGCCCGCTTGAAACGTAAAACAACTCGGCTCCGCCTCGTTGTTTACGTTTCAAGCGGGCGATAACCTACACTTAACAAATCAACTTCATTGCCGTTTTCAGCTATTTCATTTTTTGCTTGTTCCTTCTTTACAGTCGTCACATTTATACTAGAGATTTTACATGCTACCAAAACGTTTCTGCATTACCTAATATACGCTAAAAATCTGCGTATGTGTTCTGGTATTCATTGATCGAGTAGAACAAAATTTAACTTTCGTCCCATTTTTTTCCATTGTGTCTGTATAGCTCTGATGAAGGTCGTCCATGTACGTCCGAAACGTTAGGAAGAATAAACATCTATTGTATAGTAGTAAAAGGGTCTTTTGTTAACTATTTTTCACACCTCATGTATCCATTATCTACAAGGATCCGCTGCAAATTTCACATATGGACTGTGATTGGACTTACCCACTTGATATTAACCACTAAGAATTGGCGTCCAATCACTCTTTTGAATACGAATTATAAAAATGTAGCCTCTGTTATCGCTGGGCGAATAAAACGAGTACTGGATATTATAATAGTGCATATCAAGAAGGTTTTATCAAAGGTGGTTTTATTGGTGAAAATACTCGTCTGATATATGATTTATTACATCATACAAATCTTCAAAATATTCCTGGTTTACTTCTGTTGATAGATTTTGAGAAAGCGTTTGATTCGATCGAGTGGGCATTTATAGATAATGCGTAATTTTTTTTCCAATTTTGGCAATGGCATTAGGAAATGGATTTAGACTCTTTACGCGGAGTCTTGCAGTTGTGTTCTTAATAATGGTCATTTTTTTCTTTCCTTAATTTAACTAAGGGGTACGTCAAGGAGATCTTATCGCCGTATTTGTTTATCATAGTCGCTGAAATATTCGCGATTTTACTCAAAAACGCTCTCAATGTCAATGGTATTACTCTCTTTGATAATGATTACCTTCTAGGGCAATATGCGGATGACACATTAATATTTTTGGATGGGTCCGAAAATATCTTTTCTCAGTATTGGCCATCCTTGATAGGTTTACTGACGTTTCAGGGCTTAAAATAAATGTTAACAAAACAAAGGCAATTTGGATTGGGCGCGACGACACAGTAAACAAATTATTTGCCAGACAAGAAGCTGAATCGGCTTGGGTTGTACTTTTGATGTTGACATAGATCAGATAACGGATTAAATTGCACTCCTCTAATAGCTGACATGTTTGGATGGTTAAAACGACCATTATCGTTGCTTGGCAGAAATAACCGTCATTAAAACTTGGGCAATTCCAAAGCTTATTTAGTCCTTCCAAACCTCACCCGGTCACAAATAAAGAAACTAGATTCCTTATTTCACAATTTTATTTGGAATGGTGGGCGGAATAAAATAAACCAGAAACAGACTGTGCTTAAGTTTGAATGACTGAGGTCTTAATATCTAACACCTGCCAATGTTTCAATAGTCTTTAAAACACTCCTGGATTCAGAGATTATTTAACACAAAGAACAGAAGTTTATGGAAATGTTTATTTTGCAGTGTTTTAGAACTTCTATACGATGTTATTCTTGTTGGAGTTTTTGATCAATTATAAATTAAAAAATAATATATTTGGAAGTGAAATATTTTAAGCTTGGTCAGATATTGCATATCATCCAAGATGTGCAGTAGATTATGTACATCAACTAGTATGGTTAAATCCCAATATTTTAGTTAATGGAAAAGTAATATTTTACAGATCATAGGCACAAAAAGGAGTTTATTGTATGAAACATTTCTCGATGAGGACAACAAATATCTGTCTTTTGCAAATTTTTGTACTACATGGAATATTAAGACCGATTTTCTAACATTTCTTGCTATAATTGATGCAATTCCTTACAAGGGAAATGGACTGACTCTTGATACTTTTTCACCGCCATTATTAGAATATATTTGTAAGACCATGTATTCTATGTACCTGGACCTGGAAGTTAAAGTTAAGACAAAGCCTTACCTCCCAGTAGAAAAATGGTGTATGGAGTTTGATGACATTTGTAAAGAAGCTTTAACCGATTTTTTTTTGTTGAGTAAGAAAGTTACAGGTGATGTGGCTTTGCAAACCTTGCAATTTAAAGTTATCAATCGTATCGTTTGTACTAAAAGGTTTCTTTTTCTTGTAAACTTTGCACGTTTTGTAAGGAAGACACATAAACAATGTGACATTTATTTTATGGGTGTAATTATGTACAAAAAATATGGAACTTTATCTATAATCGTTGTAAGGTGAAAGTTACAGGACTTAAATCATCCTTCTGATTAAAAACTCCGAGGAAACCTTTCAGGGCTTGAATATGATATGTCTCTTGATAAAGAGATATATTTACAGTAAGTGTAGATTTGCGAAAACACTTCCAACTTATGTGGCACTAATTGAATACAAAAATACTATATGAAGGTGTTAGAATGTAATTCAAATGTTGCAAAGTCTAAGAGACCCATTGAAATTTTAGATCGGTTCTTATAATGTAATTTGTAAGAAATTTGTAAATTTGCTTTCCTGTCCTCGTGGGTTTTCAGTTTCATTTTTCGTTTATGTTTTTCAATGAAATAAAAAAATAAAAAAGGTAAACACTCTCTTTCAATTGTAGAGTAGTTTCTCTAGGATTTGTTGAATTTGCCTGAAAAATAGCGAACAGGATGATCTATCCAATGACTATCTTCTTGCAATAAAACAGCACCAGCAGGTGTATCACTAGCATCTACAGCTAATTTGAATGGCAAACTGAAATCTGGTGTAGACAAGACAGAAGCATTTTGCAGCATAGCTTTAAGTGTATCAAATGCCTGTTGAAATTGTTCTGACCAAATAAACTTATTTTCTTTTTAAGTAAGTTAGTAAAAGGCTCAATAATTTAAGAAAAAATTGGACAGAAGTTTTTGAAGTAACCAGCCATACCGAGAAAGTGCATCAGTTGTCTCTTACAATTTGGTATGGGAAAGCTTGAAATGGCACTGATTTTGGCATCAACAGGTTTTACCTCATCCTGTCCTACAGTATGTCCAAGGTAAGTCACCCTTGCCAAACCAAACTCAGATTTGGCGAGGTTGACAGTCAACATTGCTTTGCTCAGTCTCTCAAAGAACTTCCGCATGAGTTTGATGTGTTCCTCCTAGGTGTCACTGTACAGGACAACATCGTCGACGTAAGCTTCACATTCTTCTACTCCGGATATGACTTCAATGGAATGTGGCCGGCGAGTTCTTCATTCCAAATGGTATTACCTTGTACTTGAATAATCCGTCAGGTGTAATAAAGGCATATATTTCACGAGCACGATCCGTCAGAGGGACTTGCCAAAATCCTTCACTAGATCAAATTTTGTCACATACTTGGCTTTTCCCACTCGATCGATGCAATCATCAATCCTCGGGATTGGAAAAGTGTCTGTCTTTGTCAGAGTGTTCACATCTCAGCAGTCCGTGCACATACGACAACTATGATCTGATCCAGCAGGTATTTGACTTGCTCCCGGAGATATTTCACTCTCATTGGATCCAGTCTGTATGGATTTGTTTCACAGGCTTACTGTCACCGACATCAACATCATCATAAATGATGTTTGTCTTCGTTTGAACACCTCGGACCAGGTGTTTATATTCGAAGATCAGTTCTTTCACCTGTTGCTGTTGTGACGGCTTGACGTTTGCCAACTTTGTAGACTCAAAATTTGCAAGGATTTCTGAATTCTGGCGTTTGACTGGCCCAGCTTTGAACTTAGAGTATTTTCATTAAAATCAGTTTCACTATCACTAGCTTGATAATGATTTAAACTGACTACACTGACAGGTTGTGTTAAAGGAGTATTATTCCAATGTAAATATGGCTTACGCATCTTCATGTGGTAGAACTGGTTTTGTTTTTGCCTGTCAAGTGTTATTATGATGTAAATTGATTTTCCTGGACTGTTGAGATGACTTGAGGTTTTTCCCTGGCCAATTCACAGTTTGTACAAAAATCTGAAGCATTTTGTAAAATATTCAGACAATCATTATCGTCTGATAGGAACTTCTCTTTAAACCTTTCTCCACCATGGTCTGGCCCAGACCCATGGTTATCACTAGTAAGTGTGGACCTGTTTACAGGGAACTGGGAGTGAACAGGTTAAACAGCCAAAATGGGCCATGGACCGTATGTCCAAATACAAGTTCAAACATGTTAAAACCAGAGACTCTTCATCCACTGCTTCTCTGTGTCAAAACAGTAGGTCCTAATCATATTTTTCAAGGTTTGATGAAATCGCTCAAGAGCACCCTGACTTTCTTAAAGCTAGGTGGATGAACTACACTGTTTAATGCCTAGCTGATCCATGACTCGTTGAAAAATTCCAGACATAAAGTTGGAGCCTTGATCGGACTGGACACATTAAGAAAGGCCAAATAAAGTGAAAAATTGACAAAAGTGTGCCGTTTGTAATGGGCATCTGTGTGGGATGGGCGTAAACTAGGGCCCTCATGCCTCCCGTGGGAAGCGGGCACAGACACATACACACGATTAGAGAATTCGTTTGGTGCGCTCAACCGCCGAAGCAGCCACGGTGTCTTTATTTCCCTATGTCAAAGATAGATCAAGTCATGTGAGTTGTGGTGTCAAGGGCTAAAATAAGTTTTTTACTTCAAAAAAAACTATGCAATCCTAATAAATCTTTGCAATAAACACAATAAAAGTTTACTCTAGATCTCAAGTAACACTTTGATGCATGTTTTGATGACGGATGGCTATGTTATAAGCTGATAAATAAATGTTTAAAGAGAGAGCGCTTACCTATGTCAAAGATAGATCAAAAGTCCATTTGAGTTGCCATGTCAAAGGTCAAATTCGGGGGCTTTCCCTTACATGTCTGACACAAGAGGGCGTCTATGGCAATTTTCATTGAGTGTAATGTATAGAGTGTCATATGACTGAAAATATGAAAATGCATGCTTAAACAAATGAATAAAAGAAATTTTAACCACAGATGTATTCAATGCAAGTAACACCCGGCCACATACTCCGCCAGTTTATGTAACGATGTCCCTATCGTTCATCCATAACACCTAAAACCATAACACCTATTAATGATTTTTAAGTTACTCGACCGGCACAAGGGTCAGATTGACTTGTCTCACCCATGAAGTCTGACCGTGTCCTCATGTAATGACACAATAAGGTCATGCAACAGTACATCATCAATCTATCAGGTTGTCGTCTTACTCTGACAGGATATCGCTGAGCTGTCTCCTCCTGTATAGTTTCTTCTCCTGTAGTCTGGTCACACAACATTGCCTCGTTTCCTGCAACAGGGCTCTGCTTCATGCTGTGTCTAACTACCGCACTGAAGGGTGTACTCCCCTTCTCCTGGCAGTATTCTTAAAAAGTAGTCTTCTGCTTCTGGCTTTTCCATCGTTTCATTTTGTGCCGGATCTACTCGACTGTCCTGCACTGCTTCAGTGAAGTGTCCTGCACCACACTGCACTTGACTGTCTGGTTTTGTCTCCATCGCTACTAATGGTACAGTTTCAGTTATTATGATCTCATTGTGGTATCAATATCCTCCCATATCGTCTACTGCTGTACCGTAGTAGGATCTTTCATCTATTGGCTGCATTCCATTCAATGGTGTGTAGTTAAGTATGTGTGTCTGAATAAGTTCATCATCATCTGAACAATCAGAACCATAGTCTTCTACAGTTTCATCTGATGTGTTGCATGATCGGTCACCATCTCTCTCTTTCCTGTCAATCTGTTCTTCTAAACGGTCTGGAGTCGGAGTCAAGAACATGCCAGGCTTAAGCATGTTTCTATGCAGAACAAGCTGTTTTTTGTCTCCTCTGACTGAATTACATAGACTGGAATATCTGTTTTTCACTGATGACTACATAAGGGACAGGTTCCCACTTGTTGTTCAGTTTACGCCTTCCAAGAACTGGGCGCTTAACTTGAACAAGAACTCTGTCTCCTGGCTGTAGAAGATCTTCCTTCGCTTTCTTGTCATATGTGTGTTTCTGTTTCTCTCTTGACACATCTGCTCTTTTGTGGCTTCCTCATAAGCGATCTGGAATCTGTCACGCAGACCTGAAATGTACTCTGAATACTCGACTTCGTGTTCGTGGTCCTCCAGATTGACTCCAAAAGCAAGGTCCAGTGGCATACATGGATGTCGCATGAACATAATTTAGAATGGGGATGTCTCTGTCGACTCATGCCTGGTACAATTATATGCATGTGTCATGGCACTTACATACTCCTTCCAGGTGGCTTTCTGAGATGGATCCAGAGTTATAAAGGAAAGATATAAAGGAAAAGCAAAGGAAGCAGCGTCTTCTTAAATCTCTCAGTCATGCCATTACCCTGTAATGGTAGCTTGTAGTACAGCTTTTAGTTGTACCTGCAAGTCTGCACAACTCTTTAATGATTTGACTCTCCAAATTCACAACTAGTATATTGTCCACTCCACCCTTCGAAGGCTATAATGTGAGGTAGTCAATGCAGACTAGTTCAATTGGTTTGTTGTAGGAATGTTGAACAATGGTACACGGGTTGCAGTCGGTGGCGACTTCCTCGGAACACATTGCTTGCATGTCTTACATCAGAACTTAACATAACTCTACATTCTCGGCCAATAGAAACGTGCGCGTACTAAATCCAGAGTTCTATCAAATCCGAGATGTCCATTGTTGTTATGCAGGGCTTGTAGAGCATCATCAATCAATCAATGTCTGTGGTAACACTAATTGCTTTGTCTCCATCTTTTGCTAATCCAAGAAACACCTGTACAACAGTCAATCTCCTATCTGCAGTCTATCCCACTGTTTTAGCAATAGGTTGGTGGTTTTGCATTCAAGAGCTCTCTCCCGTCGACTTGGCCTCCTACCATGTCTGAGGAAATGCAAAACCTTACCAACAACTGCATCTTCCCGCTGCAATACCTCCATGTCAATGGCACTAATGCCAGGCAAAGCCAGAGATCCCTTGTCTACAGAATGGGTTGCTGATTCCTCTCTTTACAAGTACCATTCTGGTGTCCGTTGCCTTTCATTACACCAATGACGACTCTGAGAGCATCTTGTACCTCCTTCTTGGACATTCTGCACAAGACGTCTGCATTTGCATTGCTCTCACCTGGCCTGTACTTTATCTCAAAATTGAAGGCTGACAACTCTGACACCCATCGCTGTCATGTCGCGTCCAGTTTAAAGGTAGACGTCACATACTCGAGTGGGTTGTTGTCAGTCAGAACGGCAAATTGAGTTAATCCCTGAACTTCCCAGTGACTGCCCATTTCGGACACAAGAATTCAAGCTTATGAGCTAGATATCTAGTTTCAGCTGGGTTCAATCCTCTGCTTGCATATGCTATCACACGTTCATGCTTGCCTTGGGTCTGTGCTAGCACTGCACCAAGTCCCCCTATGGATGCATCTGTTTGTAGCACAAAAGGTAGACGGAAGTCAGGGTAACCAAGGACAGGTGCTGTTGTCAACTTTGTCTTCAGTAGATTGAAAGATGACTCACACTCTTTAGTCCATAGGAACGATGGGGTTTACACTTCTCAGTGTTCTTCCCAATCTTTTTCCGTGGGTCTCTGGCCGTCAATCTGTACAAAGGAGCAGCTATGGCAGCATAACCTTTGAGGAAATGTCTGTAATATCCAGAAAATCCAAGAAAATGGAAAACTTCCTTTGGGTTTGTTGGTTGCTTCCAATCTGTCCCTTGCTGATCTTCTCTGGATCGGTTTCAATACCATCCCTGCTCACAATATGGTCCAGGTATCCAACTCGTTCTTTCAGCAAATGGCACTTCTCGGGCTTCAACTTGAGGCCATGATTTCCGAGTTGCTCGAATACCATCTGTAGTCTCTCAAGTTGTTCCTCAAAAATCTTTGAGAAAACAATAATATCATCCAAATAATCAATACACTTTCAAAATGCTAATCACCAAAACAACACATCATAAGCCTTTGAAAAGTCGCCAGTGCGTTCTGAAGGCCAAAGGGCATACGGTTACACTCATATAATCCCATGGGCGTGGTAAAGGCAGTCTTTTGGCGATCTTTCTTTGCTACCTCAACCTGCCAATAGCCTGAGGTCAGGTCTAGTGATGAGAAGAAATTAGCGTCGCCCAACGCTTTAAGGGCCTCCTCAATCCTTGGTAGAGGGAATGAGACTCGTACAGTGCGAGAGTTTAGCTGGCGATAGTCAACACATATTCTCATACAACCATCTTTCATGTGCACAACTGCAATAGGGGATGCATATGGTGACTGGCTAGGCTGTATAACTCCCGCTTCTGCCATCTCCTCAATAGTCCGCCGGACTTCCTGATAGTTTGCAGGGATTATCTTACAATGAGGCAATTGTATAGGCCTGACATCTATCAACGGAATCTCGTCCTGGATTATCGATGTCCGCCCATAGTCCATGGAATGCTGCGAAAAGACATATTTGTTGCGATAGAGTAATTCTTTAACTTGCTGCAGTTTCTCCTTACTCTGAACCTTAGCTTGTTAGAGATCTACCTAAGGTTAGTCAGGCTTTTCTGCACATGAAAGATGGTGGTAGCACCTAACACGGTCATCTTTGCTTGTAGACTGGCGTCTTTTCCTACCGACTTGTCTCCCATCAACATCAACCTGGCGTCTTGTTGGTCTGCTTCTGTTGAAAGGGATGATTTAACTGTCTCCGCTGCTGGTTTATGATCCATCTGCAGTGTCTCAACAACCCTTCCACCAACAAACACCTCACCAAGTATTGTGTTAGGTCTGAGGACTACTGGTCTGGTGGAGATGTTACAAAGTCGCACTGTGACTCTGCCACTCTGCACATTTGACAGTATTCTTCCCACCAGAATTCCACTGGGCAGGTCTCTGACTTGTGGGCTTTCCACTAAAGCTGTGTAATCTCCACCATTCGGTTCTCTTGACACACGACAACCAATATGCACCTCTTGTCCGGGGCCAATATACGATGGCGTCGACCCTTGAACTTTGTATATACAACTCTACCTCTCTTACCACCAAAGTCATTTCGTCCGATCTTGGCAAAAGCACCATACCACGTTTCAGATTTCTTCTTCGTCTTCATTAGGTAGCTTCTACCATATTTTTCTCTTTCTTCATCTCTACATGCCCTTATCAAATTAGTTCCTATAAGTAAGGGTGCGTCCGTTCCATAGTCATCCACAGGCACTACAAATGCAGGCACTCCTTGGTATGTATGTCCTAAAAAGGAAATTGCTAGTCGAACAACACCACTGTGGGGGACACTGTATCCACCTGGTCCTTCAATTTCAATGTCACTGGCTTCAAACTCTTGGCTACGCAGCTCTGGTGTGTTCAATCGCACATCATTAGGGCTGTCCGTATTGTTGTAGCCCATAGGTTGCCCTCCTGCCATGGGCTTTATTTGTTTAAAGGAGGCGCTGTTGTTGTGGTATCTCCACCTGATTTGGGAGTGGATGCACATCTCCTGACGTAGTGTCTTTCTTGCCCGCACGGATAACATACGACTGGTTTACCACCGTGACAACTGGAGCGTTTGTTGATCAAACCTTGGTTAGTTTCCTGTGACTTCCGACCACTATCCTTGTTTGGCACACCTTGTTCAATCTTTTGCTCCTCGTCATCATCCTCTTGCCATACTCCCCTGATTCACTGCTATCTGCCTAACCATCTCGGTCAGCTCTGCAGTGGTTTCCTTGTTACCTATGTTTCTATGCTCATTCCCCTACTTTGGCTGACTGGACCCCATAGTTTGCTGTGGCTGATTTTGTGCCTTATTCCTTGACTTGTCCGGCTTTCTGCTACCTTCTTATTTTCATGTGCCATATACCTTAACTCTTCATTCAGTACTTTGAAACACATACCACGGGGTTCATTGGTGCAAGGCGTTGGTAAACTGCACTATCCTGTAATCCTCTCATGAATTGCTGAGTCAGTTTATAATCCCTGTCCTGGAAAGGTACTCCATTTTGTTGTTCTTCTATGGTGCGCAGAATGTCCTCAAGGGCTATTGCATATGAACGGGCTTGTTCATTTGGTCTCTAATAGCGCTCGTAGAATGAAGCCATTGGATCAAGAGACATCTGAAAATCACCATACTCGGCTCTCAGCTCTTCAAATGCCCTGTCTGGTAACTGCTCATGAACAGGCAAATTTAACACCAATTTCCTTGCTTCACAACTCAAATGCCTGACAATTGTCGGAAACTGCAAACTCAATGATGTCCCGCCTGCTTGTAGCAAATACTGCATATCATGTATCCAGTCTTCAATCAGAAGCTTACCATCCTGGGAACGTTTTGCAGCTGGTGGCTGGATATCATATTAAACTGCTGGTTGGATATAGGTGTATTGTGCTGCCATTGTTGTGCAGACTGGTTTGCCTGGTTTGCCATACCCTGCACAGGTTGCATTGTGGGAGTTGGATACCCTTGTACCACGGGGGTCTGTCCAGTTGGCAATGCGTACTGGCCAATGGCATGGCATAATTATTACACATCTGCTGCCCACTGACCCCTGGTCCACTTGACAATGTATACAGTTTACACTGGGTGCCAGCAGGTATGGATGAGGTATTATATATCTGTTGCCCACTGACTGGTGGTCTGTTGTAGTTAGACTAGGCATTACCTGCATGTTGCTGTGGGACTGAACGATGCAGGGTAGTATTTACACTTGTATGTTTGCTAGCTGATACACCTGCTTGGCTTTGTACTGGTCTGTACTGATTTGCTGTGTTTTGATGTAATTGCATCATGGTGTTGCCTGAGGTGGTACCAGCAGCATTCGGCACTAGTGCTTGTGGTGCTGGGTTTGAAACGACAGCTGGGCTATTCAACAGACTGCTACCACCACTGCTCACAGGGTGTAGTTGTTGGTTGGGTTGATTTAAAAGCTGTTGTTTGCTGACTGGAAACCCTGCGGGTTGCTTGTTATGTGTTGGTTGTGTTGGGAGTAGAAGTAAGCAGTTGTCCATGCTCGTTCAACACAGTACATACACTGTGATCATAATGTAATGTTGGTTTTTGGTTGATGTGCAGCATGTGATCTACCAGTTGCTGGTGTCATACTATAATTTGTTTTGCCAGTAGACGGATGACGTACACTAGGATTCATTGCTGGGGTTGACAACTGGTGATCTTATTGAGTAGTTTGCATTGGCACCCCATCTTCTACACAATATTGGAGTGGTTGATTCACCCCATTACCGGGCACTAGACTGTGTGCCATGATGCGAAACCGATACAAAGATAGATACACAATATAGTAGCATATAAACCTTACAGTGAGCAAGAAATAGAAAAACAACTTTCTACACAGTAATATCTTTTAGATATTTATAATAAAGAAAAAATGACTTAATATGAAGAGATCAGTTAAATACGGAAGTCAGACACACTAAGTGAACACCATTGCAATACTGATCTGCCTTGTTAAATTCCAGCATACTCATTTACGGGACCCTTCAGGTCGTACCCTCTTGCGTCCCGGCCATTCCGTTTGGAAACCATGGTCCCTCCAAGTCACGACATCGTACCGTGTATCGTCAGAACCGTTAGTCCATCCGGCTCGATTTTTGTACGGTTTGGGAATAAAACAGTACCCGTACTGCGTCTCCATTAAGTTTTTATGTAGTTGTAGTCGCGAAAGTTTTACAATGGCAATGCAGAACCATCGCAAGTGTGTTCGTCGTTGTGGCATGATATGACGTACAATACATGACTGCATAGCCAGTTGCTCACGGACGAACGCAAAAACGTGGACCGTATGAGAAATATTTAGTGACTGATCCAACCATATTACGTCTGAAAATTTGAGTACCTTTCAATAGAATGCAGGTTCCGATCATATTGGATTAGCAGTGAACATGTGTGAATTATTTCACATTTTGAAAATAAAATTAAACGATGTTTAAATTGATCTGTGCTGATTTTTAGTCCCCGCGGATGAAGTCCGGCGGGGACTTATAGATTGGGTCCCGTCTGTGCGTCCGTCCGTCCGTCCGTCCGTCCGTCCGTCATCAACAGTTTCTCAGACACTGCTGAACCAATTTCGTTCAAACTTGGCACAAAGGCATAGCACTATGACCTACAGATGCACGTCGATTTATTTTGTGATACGATCGAATTTGGCCGCGAGGCGGCCATTTTGTTGCAATTTTTCATGTCTTTGGACCACAACTCAGACATCCTTGAGCAGATTATGTTCAAACTTGGCACAAAGGCATAACACTATGGATGTCAAATAATTTGCGATATAATCCAATATGGGCGCGAGGCGGCCATTTTGTTGCGATTTTTCGTGTCTTTGGACCATAACTCAGACATCCTTGAACAGATTCTGTTCAAACTTGGCACAAAGGCATAACACTATGGCCTACATGTGCATGTCAAATAAGTTTGCGATACGATCCAATATGGCCACGAGGCGGCCATTTTGTTTGCGATTTTTCGTGTCTTTGAACCATAACTCAAACATCCTCAAACTGATTCTGTTCAAACTTGGCACAAAGGCATAACACTATGGCCTACAGATGCATGTCAAATTATATTGCGATACGATCCAATATGGGCGTGAGGCGGCCATTTTGTTGCGATTTTTCATGTCTATGGACCATAACTCAGACATTCTTGAACCAATTCTGTTCAAATTTGGCACAAAAGCAAAATAGTATGCCCTTCATATGAACACCAATTTATTTTGTGAAATGATCCAATATGGCTGACAGGTGGCCATTTTGTTTGCGATTTTTTCATGTCTTTGAACCATAACTCAAACATCCTTGAACCGATTTTGTTCAAACTTGGCACAAAGGCAAAGCACGTACTATGGCATGCATATGCATGTATCAATTAACCTTGCGATAGGATCCAATATGGCTGCAGAACTGCCATTTTGTTGGAATTTTGCATGTCTTTGAAGCATAATTCAAAGGTCATTACAACCATTTTGTCCAAACTTGGTACAAAGATCAAGCACTATGGCATACATGTCAATTTACTTCGTGACATGTTCCAATATGGCTGCCAGATTGTAAATTTTTTTCAATATCTCTGCCCGATGGTCATTTTGGATTTTTTCATGTCTTTGAGGCTTAATCATATGCAAATATTCCTTAACCAATGTTGTTGAGACTTGGTAAAAGATAAAGTACCATGGCATACATATGCATGTCTACTAATTTTGTGCTATGATCCATATGGTCAAGAGACAGCCATGTGATTTCAATTTTGGTGTGATTTTTTTATGTCTTTGAAACATAAACATAGGTCACTGTCCCTCGATGGACTGATTTTGTTCAAACGTGATACGAAGAATAAATACTATGGCTGCATTCTTGTGCACATTAAATTGTTTCATTATATGATCCGAAACGGCTGATGGCTGATTACAACAACATACCCAATCCCATAGCATTTCGAAAATTCCACCAAACCATGTGTATAGTATGTGCCGTCATGACACTAGAGGCAGTGAGGGCATCGTTATGTGTGATGTAATCAAAAGTTCCTTCAGTGGTCATTACCGGCAGAGATGAGTCATTTATTGAACGTTCCTCAGATTACTTCATTATGCAAGTCACAGGCCTGATGCACCCGTTGCATCAATGTCATTCCACAGCGACCTAGACCACAGCTACCTAGACACCAAAGATTATAACAAAATGGACAAGCGGGGACTGTGTCATCAACGATGACTTGTATTTAGAGGCTGCTCGCATATGTTTGCAGTGACTTCCCTCTTGTCATATTCATTGGTTTATACTGAAAATCCCTGGTCTCCTTTTTTTTAATGGAGATGAATTAAACCAATTCTAACCATATTCAAGGGCTAGTCTGTAACTTCATAATTTTGGCAGAAATTTTGTTCTTATATTTACTACAGTTTTTTCTTTCTTTTCAAAATCAAGTTAGCCAGTATTGCTTATGTTATTCTATTTTCTAAAGCATGTTCAAATGTCCAGTGTTCAGAACCTGTATTATGTACAGTCAGCATTGTTATATTGTTTGTAATCACATTTTAGTCTGGACTAAACCTCAATTGAAAACAATAACAGTGAACTTTTATAATAACATGCACCCAAAGTGTATGTTGGTTGTATTGATGATATGAACGAGCTAATTCAACTTAAATTTGTGAATAATAAAGTAAGTGAAGTTAAGGTGGTTGGAAAGGCTAGAGCGTCAGTTATAAATTTCAACAAAACTATTAAAATATAAAAGTAGTCAACATTCTCTGTGGAATAAAACAAACTAGACATTTGGGCACAAAGGCATTGCAGTGTTATAGCCTGTTAAAACTTCTGAAAAACTGACCAAATAAGAAGAAGTTGGGGAGTCCTTAGTGTATTAACTATGGTAGAGGTCCCCTAGCTTTTAATAAAATGTTTGAAAAGGGAAAATCATTATTTGCTGTTTTTCAGGAAAGTTTGACAAGGCGGTGCTGGCATTCAGAGTGAGTGACTGCTATGTAAATGCATTTTTAGATTCTTTGAGTGTCAAAGAGGTGTCAAAAGTGAGATTAACCAAAAAAAACTGCTCCTATGACTTCAAAAGTGGGGTGCAAATATGGCTTGTTTTCAACATTTTTGACAGAATAACAGTTTTCCTACATAATTGTATACCAATTTAATCCAACTTTGAAATGAGATATGGACATGGAATTTTTACAGCCTATTAACAAGGTTACAGATAAGATTGGTACGGCACAATTTACCTGTATTTGAAGTACTTTTTGAAAAATCACATTTTGAAATTTGAAAGAATTTTTAATAATTTTTTGATATATAAACCCATGTAAAATCATAAAAACAAATTTTATTTACAAATCCTGCCGTACAAATCTTACAATAAATAGTGTCAACATATTTATAACTAATTTGGTAATATTAATACTGTCCAATTATTATTAAATTCAAATATGTAAAAAAAATATGAAAAATTAAATTTTAATATTTACTGGTGTCATATTTCAAAATCATGGCTGCAAATATACAATTTTTATATTTTTTGGAGAAAATATTAACTAAGGGAGTTATCCTGAAAATTTGAACTAAATATCTTGATTCTAACACTTGAAACTTGACATTAACTCTGAGAAAAGAATTGGTGCAAAAATAGCCTTTCCAACCACCTTAATATACAACACAAAATGAACAAAATAAATAACTTACAGCTATATACCAGCTGTCACTTTAAAACTGCAAACCACTGCTTCTGTATCCACTAAATATTAAAGTCTGAGAACAATTTAACTGGTAACCGGTGCATGTGACCCATGTAGCATTTCTATAGTGCAAACATGAGTAATTTCACCTGAAAAACTTAACCCAAGTAAAAACAACGCTACACATGGGTGCCGCCTAATTTATTTAAATTAAATAGACAATAGGGAATGAGATTGACATGAGAATTGACAACAAGTCAGTCCTTGCAGTTTATTAATGCATGTCTAAATTTTTACTACCACATGTGTAAGCTACCATTCAATCCATTGACAATCTTCCCTTCTGTCATGAATTCAGTAGGACTGGTAATGAATGGTTACTTCACATGGCTGAGTCTGATATCACATGCATAGCTAGTGATGAATGTTCAAATTTTAACATGTCATATTTCCAATACTGGCATGTGGCGGGTTGGACTGCTATGGACTGCCTATTTTTCCTCAAATAACCATTCAAACTGTTCCACACAGAAATGTGGACTGGCTAATAGGCAGTTCAGTTTTGTAAGGGTATACTAAAATAAGCACTGTGCACCACCAAAGTGTCAATACTGAAAAGACGCTGGGTAGTTCTTATTCTAAAAATAGTAACATTACTCTTGTCCTTCAAACTGTTCAAAATTTGAAAAAAAAAATAAAAAAAACTCAAATTCGAAAGTATGAAACTGTCACCACGTTACAAAAATTATTCACAATGTCTGGCTTTCAAACAGTGCACTGGTAATGTTCAGCGGCTATACATAAACAAATCACTGTCTCTGTTCACTGGCTGTATACTACACGCGATCAGCTGATCGATGAAAATGTCCATTTTGCGTAGACACTAATTGCAATACACATAGTCCTCCCTATGGTGTGGTCGCTGAGTTGCTTGGCAAGACACACTCCTAATCGACGACAAACACACTCGCACTTCCATCAAAAGTACGCCGGGTGCAGTCCTGCTGTACGATTTCTACAGGCAAACTGTCCTCCGGTCCTCATCACTATATCAGACTCTATATCAGTACGGCAGCACCAATCACGTCGGGATCACCAATGTGGCGCTTATAACAGGCATCCGTTTGGGACGGGTGTAAACTAGGGCCCTCACGCCTCATGCGGGAAGAGCGGACACAGACACACACACACGCTGAGAGAATTCGTTTGGTGCGCTCGACCGCCAAAGCGGCCACGGTTTCTTTATTTCCCTATGTCAAAGATAGATCAAGTCCATGTGAGTTGCTGTGTCAAGGGCTACAATAAGTTTTAAACTTCAAAATATCTATGCAATCCTAATAAATCTTCGCGATAAACACAATAAAAGTTGATTCTAGATCTCAATTAACACCTTGATGCATGTTTTGATGATGGATGGCTTTGTTATAAGCTGATAAATAAATGTTTAAAGAGAGAGCGCTTACCTATGTCAAAGATAAATCAAGTCCATGTGAGTTGCCGTGTCAATGGCCAAACTCGGGGACTTTCCCTTACATGTCTGACACAAGAGGGCGATTATGACAGTTCCCATTGAGTGTAATGTATAGAGTGTTCATAGGACTGAAACTATAAAAATGCTAGCTTAAACAAATGAATAAAAAATTCTAACCATAATTTATTTACTGCAAGTAACACCTGGCCACAAAAGCTTCACTATAGTTTTTGTTTTTTTTGTATCTCAGTGGCATGGCTTCTGGGAACCGAGTAGATGTACACATTATTGTCAACATGTACTCATTTCCTGATCTTGTTTTTGGTAGGGGCCAAATGCAGTCGATTAGTATCCTACTAAACGGTTCTTGAAATGCAGGAATTGGATGTAAAGGGGCCTATGGAATTGTCTGATTTTGTTTTCCTACCATATGAAATGTGTGACAAGTTTTACAAAAATGTGCTACATCCTGCCTGAGATTAGGCCAATAAAAGTGACTGAGAATTTTATGATAAGTTTTTCCTTACTCCTTAATGACCAGCCCAGGTTATTTCATGGGCCAAGTGCAATATTTCAGCACGATAAGACCTTGGAACCGCGATTTGATGTTTTATACCACAATCGTCATCAACCATGACATCTGGAGGTCTCCATTGACCCATGAAAATACCATATTTTGTATAATAAGAAAAATGACTATCTGAAGTTTTAACTTCGTCATCAACCCTGTCAAACAAACACAAAATATCTGGGTCTTTGTGGTGTTCTGCAATGAGATTTGATCTAGAAGATGTCTGACCTTGATCAGCAGAAGTTTCACTAGAAGTTTCAAATCTCCTAGGATGACGGAATGATCCGTTTCAAACTCCCGACTAAGAAAGTTGTCATTTAAGTCAACGTCTGTGACATTATTGTTGATAATATTTTTCACAAGTGGATTAGTGATGACCTTGTCCCCAGTAAGGTTATTTCAAAGAAGAAGGTGAATCCCTTCAAAAGGCAAAAAAGGCATTAAACCTAAAGTCACAAGTTTAGAAACAAGGATTAAGACATGCTAATTTACACACTTAACTCATACAGTTGCATTTTGCATTTAGCAAAGCAGCTCGTATGCAGCGTCTCATTGTCTATGATTCCATTGAAACAAAGAAAGCATGAAATCGCCAAAAAAGATTTGGTTAAAGTTCGATTATTTTCTTTGCAGGACCCTGAATGACGTCATGGCTTTGAGGCTGCTCACGTCGGGGCATCCTGCACCCTAGGGAGAGGGAAAATCTAACGTCACCAAGAGAACAAAATTGCAGACTGCATCATCAAAATTATATATCAAAATTAAAGATTTCGAAGATAATGCACATTTAAATTGGTACGACACATAATGTGTTTATTTGCAATCAATGTATTTTGTACTCTATGTCAAAGAGTAATGTTATATTTTTTAAAATATACGAAAAAATGTAAGAGTGACATTTTTCCAGAAAAGATATCGCTCACCAAATATTGGAATGTGATCTATGGCTGGAAACCAGGACACTTGTATTATTTGTTTCCCATTTAACTCTTCAGAAGGTAACCAATCGCTTTGAGGGCTTTTACAATAACTAAAGAAAGCAGACTCTTACATTAAAATGTTAACTCTTGCAAGGTAAAATACAGTGTTGTTATGACTATACAGATTTATGTAGAGGACTGATGCGAAACATGAGTTATCAGAGAAACAAGAACACGCGACAAAAATAAACAGAATAAATGTGGCCAGCTAAATTTGCCTGATCACGCATCACAGTGTTTGCCTCATTAGCAACAAAGCTCTGTTCATTATATGAGTGAAAAAGATTAGAATCATCAGCAATGAGTTCGATGTTGAAGAAGAAAGAACAGTTTGGAAATTCATTGATATAGATAAGAAACAAAATGGGACCAAACATAGAACACTGGGGAACTCCAGAGTTGACAGGAAGGATAAGAAGAGTTGTATCCTTCTGCAGAGACGTATTGTTTTCTGTTGGATAGGAAATTATGGAACCAGTTTAAAGAAGGACCACGAATAACAATGTGTGAAAGCTTTGAAAGAAGTATCCTGTGATTTATGTGATCGAATGCTTAAGTGAGATCCAGAAAATACCAAGAACAAAGTTACTTTTTTTCAATTTCTGCAAGGAGATTACTGACTGAATCGATAAGTGAAAATTTAGTACTTAAATACTTTCTGAATTAATAAAGGTCCTTATGTAGGATATTGAAACGCTCAAGCAATGGCAGCAATTGGTTATTGACTGTTTTCTCAATTATTTTGCTTAAAGAACAGAAATTGGCCGGTAGTTGTCTGGACTACAGGTAGAACCATTTTCGCAAACGGGTGTAACTTCGGCCATTGGGAGCTGATCCTTGAAAACGCCCATTGCGAAAGACAGATTGATTGTGTATGTAACTGGGTAGCAAATAAAGGGGCCTGTGTCGATTAGAAGGCATACAGTAAAGAAATCACGACAACACAATTTATGTTGAACTACATTTCTTAACTCAGCTTCAATATCTTCTCTAGAAACTGTGAAAAAAGAAAGATTGTTGGTTGAAGGGCCTAGAAAAGAATTGTGATTGACAGAACTGTTTATTGTAATGGGAAGATCCTTACTTATTTGAGAAAAAATAACTATTGAGACAGCGGAAAATTTACTGTGTATCAGAGATACTCTCTGTAACATTGTTACTCTTTCTGTATCTATGTGTTTGGGAACCTTGTTCGAGAGATATTAGCTTTCCCAGTCAACTCGTTAATACTGTTCCACATCTAGGATGAGTTGCTGTGGCTTTGACTAATTTTATTTGAATAGTAGGTCTTCTTTGACGTTTAAATAAGCTTTGCCAGGAGGTTTGCATAACGTCTGCAATGGTTATGGAGAACAGGCTCAAAGCTGCTCTTGATAAGTCTGGAGTGGAGACGATACTTGTGTTTAATCGAGTTCAGGAGACTGTTGCATAATCCAAGGCTTGCGCGGGACATTTGGTCTTTTTTCATTAAACAAAATGGAGCCACTTGAGTGCAAGCCCCATACAAATGCAACTGAATACATTATATGCAGAATTGATATCAGTTACATGATAGCCATCTGACCAGTCGTGTTTGCTAAAATGTCATGAATTTTAATCATAATGTCAACAACTTATCGATAAATAAGGCCTATCCCTGGGAAAAATATTATCAATATTTTCAATACAGATGAAAACAGGCGAATGATCAGCAATATCACTGCTAATGGTGCCAGATTGGATTGAATGGTTGGTAACGTCACAGTATGCAAGGTCTGTAATAGTAGAACTGGTTGCAGTAACACGTATGGGAATATCAATAATTTGACAAAGATTGACTGAAGCAAGCATATTAAAATAATTTCTTATTGGTGGCAAATGTTGGCTATCAAAGTCCATAATAAAATCGCCGACGAGGAAACATTTTGAGTTTGTTGAATTTCTCTTTCAAAGAAAATTATACTAATCACACTGGAAAGCATTTAATACATGAACTCGGTTTCTTATAAGTAATCAATTTAGAGGAATCAGGGAATCTTATTTTATATAATTATTTAAGTCCCTTAGCAATTGTAAGCCCCTGAACTTGTTCTACTACTTCTACGCATGTGTACGCGTCGTTGTAGTGTGCTCTGAGTTTTCCTACAGCTATTGAGTCATTCAGTGATTTCCGGACTTAGATCATTGTCTAATCTGTTTTTGCTCCGGTTGTGGACTGCTGCTGTCAAGTTTTCGTGTGTTTGAACCTTCAATTGAAGAGATTTCTGCGGATTCCCCCAGTGGTTTCCCTGTGCTGTTTCCTAGGCCAAGATGGCCGCGCCATTCATTGACAATGGACGCTTAATAGCTACGTTGTCGGTCTCACGAGGAAATGTGTGTGAAGTGTGAATCCATTGAAGGAGTCTCTGTCGAAAAGTATCCACAAGCTATTTCATCGATTACTGGTCCACAGAATATCATCGCTGCTTCAAGAGTTTACAATTCATTTATCGTTTATTTCAATTCCGTTACTTGGGCGGAAAATGTGTGTGTGAATGGTTTCGAACTAAACGGTTACTCAATTGAAGTTGAGCCTGTTGTAAACCCAGCGACAAAAGTCATTCTAGTGTCTGGCATTCCACCGTTCATTCCGAATCATGTGTTTGAAAGTAAACTTCTTTCATTTGGTAAACTTGTAAGCAAAATCAAAACAATTCCTCTCGGATGCAAGGCATGTAACATCTTTCCAAAGACAAGCTCGAGTACTGATTGATGCTGATTTTCACGGTACATGGGAAGGACCTTTGACTGTTGAGTACGAAGGTAAAAGATACAGGGACACGTTCAGGGTGATTGTCAACAATCAGCCCAAAAAAGAACAAGCTGCTGCATTGCGAGAAGAAGACAATGCCACCGTAATTAACGACGATCAGTTTGAAAAAGGTGTCAAAATTCCGACCAACAACAATGAATATGTTCATCGCCAAAGGAACAAATCTGTGGTGATTCGTCTACTGTTTCCAATCAGGGCACAGTTGTACATCAACGTGAAAATGAAAACACAACGATGGCTAATAATGTTGATGGTCATAACGTGGCAGACTTTTCTGATACACCGCAAGTCAACAGAGATGGCCATGGTACTGAGGAACAAGTAAGTATAGTTTGTATAATTACGAAACTGACAATGTTTAAAATGAACCGTCTTCTAAAGTTGAAACAGAAACTGTCTTGACACTGACAGAACGAATGACAACGAAATTTCAAATGTAAATGATGTTACTGATGATGAGAGGGTACGAACTCCTCCATCGCCTTTCTCCCCTTCTTCGGACCTGTCTTTTACACAAGCATCAGAATCCTCAGTTTCTTCTACAGCTTAAACTCCATCGCTTGTTCTCTCCGGACTGTCTGATTTCGTTCTGGATTATCAAGACATTGCAGACAAGACCAATGCATCGATGGATATGGATATGTCTACAGATGATTCCCAGAGCATCTCATTTCCACTGCATTCTTCTAAACATATTGCTAGAAGACAGTTTTAAAGATTCTACGCCAATGGAAACTGATGACAATGAATCAGTGCTGTCGGACGTTTCAGATTCTTCGTTTTTCCATGATGTATCGACTCAATCGATTGCAGACTTCTTGGAAAATACAAAGCATTCAAAGAAGTTTATTCAGGATTGTTTTGACTTCCATCCAAATTTGAAAGAACTTGCAAAAATGTTGCTGGGATATCGCTCTTCACAGCCTGTGAACAGCGCAACGAGAGCTCGCATTTACAAGCTGGTTCGTAAAATCAAAGACTATGTCAGAACTACTGGTAGGTCAACTGCGATTGAGTCTTCAATTTAATTCACTTTCGTTATGTGGAAGCATCTCTCAATCCTATTTACATGCATGGCTCTGTCCTGTGTAACGCTTAATGTTCGTGGGTGTCGAGACTCGATGAAACGCTTTCAAGTTTTTGATTTTCTCAAGCATACCAATCCGGCTTCTTGTTACCTTTTACAAGAAACTCACAGCATACCCAGTGATGAAAAATTATGGCCTTTGATTTGGAGAGGACGTTGTATTTTGTCACATGGTTCAACAAACAGTGCGGGCGTCGCTATATTGTTTTCGCCCTCCTCTACAATATATATCATTCGTACATCAGAACCAATTCCTGGACATTTACTGCATGTATAACCACACGTTGATGGCAGTCTAGTCAACATTATTAATATGTATGGATATACTAATTCAAATGAACAGTTGTGGTCACGTGTTTTACCAAGCTGAATGATCTGCTATACAGCTTAAGTGTTGACAGTGTTGTTATTGTTGGTGGAGACTTTAATTGTACTCTGAACGAAGAATTGGACAGAATCAATTGTAAGGAGTCTGACATGTGTGCAGTTCGCTATTTTAATAATTTAATTCACAAGTATAGACTTGTTGAGAGTTGGCGTCACTATCATGGAGACAGCTATAATTACACCTGGCACAGAAATGACAAAAAGGCCCGTCTTGACAGGATTTACATCAACAAGTGGATGAGATCTCGCATCACGGTGGCTTCAATTCATCATTCTGCGCTCACGTTTTCTGATCATTCATTGGTAAAGTTAAGAGTTACACAGAAAGAAGTCAAACATCGCAACTCAATATGGTGTCTCAATACAAGCATCTTAAAGCATGAACTGTATAAAGATATCATTTCGCAGTTTTATTTAAACTGGAGACAGCAACAGAATCAATATTGTGATTTGTGGACATTGTGGGAGATTGGAAAATGGAAAATCAAACTTTTAACTCAGCAGTATTGTGCTCTCTCAATTCGTTTACGTAATGTCCTTTCCAAAATAATTCATGTTGATCAGTCCTGCTCTATTCCAAATCGTCACATATTTGACAATGTGAATTTATTACAGGATAGTATTTCTATACCAGTGACACAAACTCATCTCTTGGTATTGTTGCTCTAGACCAGGAAAGGGCTTTTGACCGTGTCAGTCATGATTACCTTTTAAAACTCTGAGCTCTTTTGGTTTTGGCCCTGCTTTATTAATTACATTAACCCCTTGACTACCAAGGCCAATGTATTCCTATATACCAGGCCCCTTATGTAAATATTGATAAAATCTTGGGTGTGGTCATTGCATGAACTCTGCTTAGAGTAAAAATTAAGTAAGTACCAATAAACCATATATTTTCTGAATCAGCATGAAATTTCCCACTTTTTCATACATAAGTTTTGTATTTCCAGGTCACGTGACTGATCACATGACACATCATGTGACCAGAGTTGGCAAAGAATATGAATATTTGAAGCATCATGACGTGTTTTGAATCCATAAAATGACGCAAATTTGAATACAGTTGCAATTTCATGGCATTGTCTTTACATATATGTAATAATAACTATCCTTTACTTTATTTATAGATGTACGTATTTAAGGTTTTTCTCACAAAAAGCAGAGTAAATGAACCATAAAAAACAGCATCTGACATGATTCTGTATTTGAAAATCAACACATTTTGTAAACATTTTGTAAACACCTGCTTTATGTCTTCCTTGCAGAAACATGCATCTAAAATGGTTATGATTTATCAAAAAATAATTCACAATATTTAAAAATACATTTTAGGGAACAACATATCACATGACAAAACACGAGACCAGTCATGTGACCAGTCATATTGATAATATGGCTGCTATAAAATTTCACTGGCTTATAGTAAAAAATTGTATTTCCTCTCGTTTCATTCACGAATATTGCTGTTACTAGAACATATCTACATATAAATCGTTTGTTTTCAATAAATAAACATTTCATTTCATTAAAAAAATAAACCATAAACATCTTCGTGATCGTCCGTACTTCTGAAAACTGTAAACAATCAGCGCGATCTTCTATGATCAGCCTGACCTTTCAGGGTTGAGGTCATGGGTCACGACATTTGCTTCCGGATTTTGGCCATACTCGGACCTACGGGGGCGCAATCACATTCAGACCAGATCGGAATATATCAATCTTAGTTGCGCTGCGTGCCGATGCCAAAATTACGGGATTTTTAGCGACAAAAACGAAGCAAATAAGCCTATTTAACTGTGCCGGATATTTCCGGCACTCAAGGTATATGGTAATTCAATATGGCGCCGGAAATATCCGGCGCCATAGGTAGTCAAGGGGATACTTAATTTTAACACTGCGGCGAATGCTTCCTTTCTACTAAGGTTTGCACTACCTCGCTCAGCTGTCGGTTCGCACGAACATCTGTTTTTTATCAATAACCATACGATCTGTTCTCTCGAGAACGATCCATGAAATATTGGGTAAAGTGGGAAAATACCTCAATGTGTAGCAACCTGGGGTGTTCATTATTTACATATCAAAGAAAAAATGCATTTAATGAATTTATTATCTGAGTAGAATCATGAAATACGTATGAAAAATGAAGTGCGAGTGAATGTTATTTGTCATCGGCGGTGTTTACTGTTTCTCTGCCTGGGAAACATGAGTCCGTTCGTGTGACCTCAAAGTGTTTACACTGTACGCAAACATTAGAAATTTTAGACGGCACATCTGTTGCCGCTGACGTCAAACATTGGTTTGTAAAGCTCATCTCTTTCTCTCGCTTGTATATTACAGGCAGTGAGAAACCACGATGCAACAAGAAATAGAGTGTAGACAGGAATACTATGAAACGAGTATTGCCGGTGGTACCGTGAACAGACCATACACAGACCTACGAACTGGTAATTTCGATCTTTTACCGGAGTTCATTGGTCCAGAGCCGGGGCTTATCAACCTGCTGCAAGACAATGCTTCAGAAGTCAAATGGTTTTTTGCAAATATTCGACGAGGATCTGATAAGATTCATTACCCGATGCACTAATCGTTACGCTAGACAGAGGAGAAGGGCAAATGCCAGGGAATGGCAAAGATTGGCCTGGACACCGACGACAGTTGTCGAAATGACAGCATTCATTGGAGTGATGGTGCTATTTGGAATTTGCTTGCAGCCTGAAATCCAGCTGTATTGGTCGGACCATGTTTGCTTCGGTCATAATTTCGTCAAGAGAACTTTTCCCATGATCACTTCAAGCTACTGATGCGATATTTATACTACAGCACACAGTCGTACTGTGCTTGTAACACAGCCATGTATACAGCCCAAAAATAAGTGAGAAACGGGATAGAATTTTGAAAGTACGAAATGTCATTGATCGAGTGAATGCAAACAGCGGAATGCACCGGAGCCCGATGTGCGAGCTGGCGATCGACGAAGGAGTCATCCCCTACCGGGCCGCACAAAGAATGTTCTCTACAATCCAGCAAAACCGCACAAATATGGAATGAGAGTTTACACTCTCAGTGAGTCCGCCACGGGTTACGTTTTCAACGACGAAGTCCATCAACCTGTCGCTGATAACTGTCATCACCCGCTTGATCCCGATGCTGCAGACGACCCCGAGTTTTCAGGGGAAATAGACCTGGGCAAGTTGTTTCCCGGCTGATTCGACCTTACTATGAGTTAGGACATCATATCATTATGGACTCATATTACACTTCTGTCCCGTTGTTTGACCATCTCTACATGCATAATATTGCTGCCACGGGAACCTGCAGGATGTACACCTTAGGTTTACCCAATGAAATAAAAAATGCCGCAAACTATGATCCACAAGTCGTACCGCCTGATGCTGACGACGAAGAGCGATGGCCACGTGGTAGTTTCTCGGTATTTCAAGATGGCACAATGACAGTATGTGCCTGGAAAGACACAAAAATGGTGAAATTTATGAGCACGGCAGTCTCTGCACGAAGACAGAATCAAGTGCTAGTGAGGCGCCGATGTAAAGATAAAAGAACCGGTGCTTTTGAACGAATTGAAGTAATATGCCCGAACGTTGCTGTAATGTACAATCAGTACTTCAGAGGTGTTGACTTGACCGATCAACAGCTGGCTTACTACACGCCAGGTCGATCATCGCCACGGTGGCACAGAGCTGTGTTTTACCACGAGCTGAACAAGGCACTCATGAACGCTTTCCACAACATGGCATCAGTTCATGGATACGGTCAAAGTGGATTGAGATACAGACGTCAGCTCATGTTTCGCGCCAAAGTAGCAAAATGGCTGATCGGTAATTTCTCATGTCGGCAACGTCCCCAAAGAGGAACTAGTCTGACGGCACCACGTCTCATTCCTACCAATGTGGATAGAGTTGGTCAATGAATGGGTCGCAATCTGGATGGAAGACATAGTTGCGTAATGTGTCGACATGCAGGATGGATAGTAGGTCATGGAACTCGTCCCAATCGTGTTCATGAGACAACTGTTGCCTCACTTGCCAGTTACCACTGTGTCACCCACGGTACAGAAAAGCTTGCTGGTGAGAGCACAATGTGTGAATGCCATTTGCAGAGGACCACAGAACTTCCTTTACAAAACTGAACTGCCTATTAGCCAGTCCACATTTCTGTGTGGAACAGTATGAATGGTTATTTGAGGAGAAATAGGCAGTCCATAGCAGTCCAACCACCACATGCCAGTATTGGAAATATGACATGTTAAAATTTGAACATTCATCACTAGCTATGCATGTGAAATCAGACTCAGCCATGTGAAGTAACCATTCATTACCAATCCTATTGATTCATGACAGAAGGGAAGATTGTCAATGGATTGAATGGTAGCTTACACATGTGGTAGTAAAAATTTAGACATGCATTAATAAACTGCAAGGACTGACTTGTTGTCAATTCTCATGTCAATCTCATTCCCTATTGTCTATTTAATTTAAATAAATTAGGCGGCACCCATGTGTAGCGTTGTTTTTACTTGGGTTAAGTTTTTCAGGTGAAATTACTCATGTTTGCACTATAGAAATGCTACATGGGTCACATGCACCGGTTACCAGTTAAATTGTTCTCAGACTTTAATATTTAGTGGATACAGAAGCAGTGGTTTGCAGTTTTAAAGTGACAGTATATAGCTGTAAGTTTTTTATTTTGTTAATTTTTGTGTTGTGTATTAACTTCACTTACTTTATTATTCACAAATTTAAGTTGAATTAGCTCGTTCATATTATCGATACAACCAACATACACTTTGGGTGCATGTTATTATAAAAGTTCACTGTTATTGTTTTCAATTGAGGTTTAGTCCAGACTAAAATGTGATTACAAACAATATAACAATGCTGACTGTACATAATACAGGTTCTGAACACTGGACATTCGAACATGCTTTAGAAAATAGAATAACATTAGCAATACTGGCTAACATGATTTTGAAAAGAGAGAAAAACTGTAGTCAATATAAGAACAAAATTTCTGCCAAAATTATGAAGTTACAGACTATCCCTTAAATATAGTTAGAATTGGTTTAATTCATCTCCATTCAAAAAAAGAGACCAGGGATTTTCAGTATAAACCAATGAATATGACAAGAGGGAAGTCATGCCGATCACTGCAAACATCTGCGAGCAGCCTCTAATCAGCACAGATCAATTTAAACATCGTTTATTTGTATTTTCAAAATGTGATATAATTAACACATGTTCACCGCTAAATATCCAATATGATCGGAACCTGCATTCTATTGAAAGGTACTCACATTTTCAGACGTAATATGGTCGGATCTGTCATTAAATATTTCTCATACGGTCCACATTTTCGCGTACGTCCGTGAGCAACTGGCTATGCAGTCATGTACGTCATATCATGTCACAACGACGAACACACTTGCGATGGTTCTGCATCTGCCATTGTAAAACTTTCGCGACTACAACTTACATAAAACTTAATGGAGACGCAGTACGGGTACTGTTTTATTTCCCAACCATACAAAAATCGAGCCGGATGGACTAACGGTTCCGACGATATACGATGTCGTGACTTGGAGGGACCATGGTTTCCAATGGAGTGGCCGGGACGCAACAGGGTACGACCGGAAGGGTCCCGTAAATGAGTATGCTGGAATTTAACAAGGCAGATCAGTATTGCAACGGTGTTCACTTAGTGTGTTTGACTTCCGTATTTAAATGATCCCTTCATATTAAGTCATTTTTTGTTTATTATAAATATCTAAAAGAACAGTTTACGCGTACACGAAATGTCAAAATTTTGCGACGATCACGACCCTTGACCTTTTGACTTATCGGATATCACATTTCATCTCTCAAATGAGACTGCGCAGAGTTTTTTGAAGTACCGGCTAATCAGCTGAATCTTAGAAATTATGGCTGATTTCTCGGTCATTTCTAGCCCCAGCGACGACACATTTTCAGTCAAACAACAAGTGAGTTATGTCTAAGGGGTAATGGTTCAGTAGGCATGAAGGTAAAGTGTATTTCCCCCGCGACAGTGTTGGATCACATAGGGACCTATTTGGATGCAGTGACCGAGACACCGGTAAGTATTTGAAATGCATATTTATAAAATACTCTTATAAAGCTCAAGAGCTCAAGAGGTAGAAATTTTGATTCCGAATACATTTTACCTCAAGGAGGTAACACCAATACGTAGCGCCAAGTATCGAATACATTGCTATGTGTGACTTCAGACTATGGACAAAATGGTGGTGCATTGACTTCAGTGTGCACTTGCTGGCGATCGTGAAGATGTGAGCCTCACCCATACTCGAAGTCAATCAGATAATGAGTTGTGCCTGTTTTTATTCACATTGCAAAATTGGCTCAATAAACATTTTCAGATGAATTTCTCGCTCGCTTTCAATTTTCCGGGGTATGCAAAAAATTAGGCGAAATGAAAATATTAAAAAAACAAACAAAACTAGATCGTAGGATGAACATGGCTTTGTAAACTTATGATTGTTTGTACCACCAGGTCTTACTTGCAATTTTCTACTTCTTTTATACATGGTTACTGTTAAAATCCATTTTTAATATGATATTGCCAGGTATGAAGCCTTGTATTGAAAGACAAAAAATATTCAGAAATTTGATGCGTCTTAATTTTCAAAGGACAGCAGCTGTAATTTTTAATGAGTTCAATAACTTGTTTGCTACATGTATTACAGACAGTAACATACTTTCTTGTATTGATTCAAATTATGATGTAATGATGTAATGATGTGACGAGTCTGTAATGAGTACATAAATTAATCGGACTAGTAGCTGTGGCAACTAGTCAAGTCAATACAACGTACACAAGCCCAATACATTTCTAGATATGTTACACTTTCAATGTGTTAATTTTGTACTCGCAAAGATGCATGTAATAAATTCTTCTATGTGTTTACGTAACAAATCACACTCATGTTCTAAAACTATATTGTAAATTTGTTGTCTTAATAAATGTTGCTAAGTCCATTCTCCTCTTTTTCTTTCATTTCAGTGTGTATATCAGCCAAGGCCCAAGAGAAATTCGCCAAATATAATCATGACTTACCTAAAGAAGTCTTCGATGTCAAATTTCAAAACAAAATAGGACATGAAAGACTAGACTTGGCCAGAGCTAAATGAACTCTTTTAAAAACTTATCTTGGACTAAATCACTTTTCACTTTGTCTGTGGAATTTGTTCAAGCCAAAAATTTATTTAATTTGTCATCAGACTTACAGATATATTTTGTGCTTTTTATTTTGAATGTTTGGAAAGGTGAGTCTGCTTGTGTTTGCTGTGTTCAGGTGAGTCTGAGTTGCTTTTAACTCTGTTTGGCCAGTCTTAGTTTTAGGCCAAATATGGTTAAATTACATCTCCAACCAATCATATCATATGCTTCACTGAAAGAGCCTGTGTAAAAGTACTTGATTTCACTGGAATTTGATTTCACTTATTGATGTTTGCTTACACCTTGGCTGGCAAACATGCAAATGAAACAGTATCTACCAAATTTATTACAGCAACATCAGTTAAAGTAAAATCCAGTGTCAAATAAGTACTTTTCATGATGCTCTTTTTCTGTCAGGATGACCCTGTCATTCAAAATAACCATTCGTTCACATACATGTGAATGGTTCAAAATAACCATTCGTTCAGATACATGTGAGTGGATTCAAAATAACCATTCGTTCACATGTATAACCATTCGTTCACATGTATGTGAATGGCTAGCTCATTTAAATATTTCGGCCTATACACATGTTACCCACATGTTTCTGAAATGAATGTGGACTGCCTAACTGCCTATTCCCTATGCACATGCATTTAGCCATGCCAACTAGCCATGTGCATACTCATTTCACATGGTACTGACAGGCATTCCTGTTCTATAAGGGTTGACTATGCACGGACTGAACATTTGTCAGTATTACAACCCTTTATTACACAGTTGACATGGAAATAAAAACACATTCACTCGCAAACTATCATTGAGTACGATGTACTTTTTAGTGTAGTTGTGTGAAGTGAATGATTGAGTCTAATTTGGGGTAAAGATCGAGTTACAACGATGATTGCATCGGACGATCGCAAGACAAGGTCTCAGCCAGAGCAATTCCTGTTTTGGCAGTGAGCGAGTCGGTGTGCGATGAAAAATGCATCTGAGTAGCTAACAGTCGATTTCCCCGGTCTGTAATCTCTCAAATGCGTAATAAAAATATTTTTTATTATGCAAATAGTATTTGACATTTACATACGGCTCCCTAGGCTGTACGAACCTCGAATACATCAACACAGTAAAGATCACATGTCAGCTCAGGGTAGTTCGGACCATAACTGCTCAAACTGACAGCTGCCGACCGACAAACATGGAAACGTGAGATCGGTCTTGTGGGAACCCGTCGCCTCAGTGTTAAAACACTCTATACAGATATTCAGTCAGTGTTAAAGATAAATAGCTCCATTACCGCTCCAATTTCAATTAATCGTGGGATTCGTCAAGGTTGCTCACTTTCTGGTCAACTTTATTGATTGCCTTAGAGCCATTTTTAGACAAGATTAGGAATAACAGTAACATAAGGGGATTGATAATACCAGAAGCTCCTATTCCTACATGCCTTTCTGCGTATGCCGACGATGTTGAAGTTTTTATTAACAGAAATGAAGGTTTTAGTACTTAAAGTCCACTCTTGAGTCGTATGAAAATGCGTCTAATGCAAAAGTTAACCTAAAGAAATCTGAAGTTCTCTTGGCTGGTAGTTGGCGAAATCGTACTGACGCACCATTAAATATCAAATGGAACTCAACAGGGTTAAAACTGCCCGGTGTGTATGTTGGTAACTCAAATAATTATTGTCCGAATTAGTGAACATCACTGAAAACAAGGTGAAATTTTGGTCGTCTTTTGCACCTGGCATGTCTTACAGAGGTCGTGTTTTAGTCATTAATCAGCTGATAGCATCAAAATTACTTCACAGATTGACTTTTACAACTCACGATGATCAAACAATTTGTTTCCTTCAAACCCTTTTTCTGAGATTTTTCTGGCAAGGACGTCATTGGATTCCTTCGGAAACTCTGTACTTACCTCTCATTCAAGGTGGCCATGGCCTGTTTCATCTTAAAACTCGTTGTATTTCTTTACGTCTCAAATATATTCAAAAGTATTTGTATCTGGATGTTCGTCATCCGTCGTATTATTTCACAGATTTTTATTTAAGAAGAATTGGTGGTCTCAATTATGACCAACAGTTACTTCTCACGACTGGCATTGATTTTTGTAATGCTGCTATTCTGCTTTTTATCGTGATTTATTACATTGTTGGAATTCTGTTGACAAAATTCGTAAAGGAATCCCACTGAGTGTTCCTGACATTCTTAAAGAGCCTCTTTTTCAAAATCCACTCATTATGCATCCCGTTCATAAGTCTCCTTTTACTATACCAGCCTTTGTCAATGCTAAAGTTACAACTATAGGTGATCTTTTCAATACTGTGAAAAATCGTTGGTTAACTTCTTCAGATTTGTGTGATAGAGTTGCGATTCATTCACAGCGTATTATTTCTTTGTCTTTACAATGTATTTACAAGGCTATTCCTGTTCGTTTGAAATCCGACATTAAAAATCATTTTGTAACAACAATCCAAACAATGTACCAGATACTGTGTATTCTTTTCAGCTGCAACATTCTACAAAGCACAATTATTTTCTGTGTAAAATTGAGAAAGGTGCAATTTACAAGTACTTGATAATGGTTCATCAATATGCATGTTTACCAGACAGATTAGACACCATCTGGAAGTTCATTTTGAGCATTCCACATTCCATCAAACCAAACGTTGCTTCATGTTATTGTGATCCCATCATAAAGAAAGAAGGGGATTACAATTGCGCATTATGCATGGAGCCTATCAAACTAGGTCTTTTTTGTTCTGTGCTGGTTTTCGTTCAGATGCCAACTGTTCTCTCTGTAATGACATTGATTCACTTTTACATACTTTCCTTGAGTGTCGAAACATTCAACCGCTTCTAGGTGTTATTTCCACTATAATGTCTTGTTTAGTTTTACCTTGACAAGCTGTAAACATTGCTTGGTTTTTCGTTAATCCTCCTGTTAAAAACTCTGTATTTATTCATAGACGTGTAATGTCTCTTGTTATTTACCTTTCTACTATGGCTAAGGTGTGTATTCATTTAGCAAGAAGAAATATGTTTAAAAAACAAGGTCCTGTTGATCCTTTGGACATATTTAAAAGCAGGATTTCCCCCAGATTGAGACTTGAATTTGAGTAGTATCTTCTCAATGAAAATTTACATTCTTTTAATATTATTTGGGCTTTTGATGATATTCTTTGTGACACTCATGATGGTCAACTCAATTTTAACATTAAGAAACTTCCCTGTTCTTTGTCCATCGCTAGGTTGTGTCACCTTTGAATTATTATATGATAGGTTTAAGATATGTCTTTCTTGCTGACAATTTTTTGTCATTCATGACGTTTTCTGTACAATGATGACCATCACTTGCAGTGATTTTTAGGGGACAAAGCCCTATGGGGCTTGTCCCCTATTGTATTTACTCAGGATCACTTCTTCTTCTTCTTCTTCTTCTTCTTTTTCCTCTTCTTCTTCCGTAAATTCTTTGCAAAGCTAGATCTCCAAAACCGTTGCGCGCAGCCTTTTCAAACTTGCAGGGCATATTAGGCATACTGAGTACTGGTGCACCTGACCCTTCATATTTTGATTGGATACATGACCTGGCTGTTATTAATTATTAAAAATTTTAATTTCACCTAATTTGCATAAAAATTGAAAAATCGAAAATCTGTTAAGAAACTTTTGTGACCATACAACCTGATGCTACATACCAAATTTCAAGAAATTTCACCTTGCCGTTTATGAGAAGAAAATTTTTTAAGTATTATTTTTCTGATTTTTCAATAACCTTTGACCTCCCCTATACCTCTGCAGCTAAGCTATACCAATGGCTTATTCTGGCCTATGTGAGAGTCGGGGGGGGGGGGGGGCAGGGGCTAGTGACTACTGAACAATGACCAACAGGGGATCAAACTGCAAATCAATATTTGAGGATGAACTTGACCTATGACCCTAGCATGTTTGTATACCCCATTCATTATGCACATAGCTAATTCCAGCCTTCAAAATAGAGCTAGAGTTCTGATTTTTGGTACAGAAGGACATGTATCAGTGTTAAGGTTTTTTAACAAAATGTCACATGACCAGCACATCCTATACCTCATTGATTATGCACACATCTAATTCTGGGCAAGCCAATAGAGCTGGAGGTCTGATTTTTGGTATATAGGGATAACTATTGAAAACAATTTTTTTCACAAAATGTCACATGACCTTGATGACCCTTGACCCCAAATATACATATCTGTCCATAACTCAGTAACCACAAGGACTACACCCTTCATATTTGGTATGATGGGAGACCTTATGGTACCATATGCCATACCTCATTAAATATGCACATATCTAATTTTTTGGCAAGCCAATAGAGCTAAAGGTCTGAGTTTTGGTACACAGGGACATGTATCAGTGTTAGGTATTTTAACAAAATGTCATATGACCAGCACATCCTATACCTCATTGATTATGCACATATCTAATTCTGGGCAAGCCAATAGAGCTGGAGGTCTGATTTTTGGTATATAGGGATAACTATTGAAAACATTTTTTTTCACAAAATGTCAGATGACCTTGATGACCCTTGACCCAAATATACATATCTGTCCATAACTCAGTAACCACAAGGACTTCATCCTTCATATTTGGTATGATGGGAGACTTATGGTACCATATGCCATTTCTCATTAAATATGCACATATCTAATTTTTGGCAAGCCAATAGAGCTAGAGGTCTGAGTTTTGGTACACAGGGACATGTATCAGTGTTAAGGTATTTTAACAAAATGTCATATGACCAGCACATCCTATACCTCATTGATTATGCACATATCTAATTCTGGGCAAGCCAATAGAGCTGGAGGTCTGATTTTTAGTATTTAGGGATAACAATTGAAAACAATTTTTTCACAAAATATCACATGACCTTGATGACCCTTGACCCCAAATATACATATCTGTCCATAACTCAGTAACCACAAGGGCTACACCCTTTATATTTGGTATGATGGGAGACCTTATGGTACCATATGCTGTACTTCATTAAATATGCACATGTCTAATATTGAGCTAGCCAATAAACCTAGTGTTCTGATTTTTTGTTGACAGATGTACCATAAGGAATGAAAGTTTTGTTGCAAAAAGGACGTGTAACTGTGATGACCTTTGCCCTCTCTGATTACATTTGCCTTCTTTTTCCAATTTAAGATTGCTCTGGCAGATTAAGATTGCTTGCAGCCATATTCTTTTATTTGTATTTATATTTCCTTTGGTTCCTGGCAATTTAAAACTTTCCTTTTACAGTTTTAGCATGTAGGGACCTATCTGACATAAAGATATTTGAAAAACTACTACTACTACTAATGATGATGATAATAATAATAATAAGGGGCCCAAGCCTTGCGGCTTGTTCAATATTTAGGGGACAAAGCCCTATGGGGATTGCCCCCTATTGTATTTACTCAGGATCACTTCTTCTTCTTGTTCCGTAAATTCTTTGTAAAGCTGGATCTCCAAAATCGTTGCGCACAGCCTTTTCAAACTTGCAGGACCTATTAGGCATACTAAGAACTGGTGCACCTGACCCTTCATATTTTGATTGGTCACATGACCTGACTCTTATTAATTATCAAAAATTTTAATTACATCTAATTTGCATAAAAATCGAAAAAACGAAAATCTAAACAGAAACTTTTTAGATCATACTACCTGGATGTTTCATACCAAATTTCGAGAATTTTCACCATACCGTTTTTGACAAGAAGATTTTAAAGTATTATTTTTCTGACTTTTAATGACCTTTGACCTTCCCTATACCTCTGCAGCTAAGCTATACCAATGGCTTATTCTGGCCTACGTAAGAGTTCAATGGGGCCAGTGACTACTGAACAATAACAAACAGGGACCAACCTGCACATCAAAATTTTGAGGATGAACTTGACCTATGACCCTAGCATGTTTCTATACCTAATTGATAATGCACATATCTAATTCCAGCCTTCAAACTAGAGCTGGAGTTCTGATTTTTGGTACACAGGGACAAGTATCAGTGTTGAGGTTTTTTAACAAAATGTCACATGACCAGCACATCCTCTACCTCATTAATTATGCACATATCTAATTCTGGGCTAGCCAATAGAGCTAGAGGTCTTATTTTTTGTATATAGGGATAACTATGGAAAACAATTTTTTTACAAAATGTCACATGACCTCGATGACCTTTGACCTCAAATATACATATTTGTCCATAACTCAGTAACCACAAGTGCTTCACCATTCATATATGGTATGATTAGAGACCTTATGACACCACATCCTCTACCTCATTAATTATGCACATATCCAATTCTGGGCTAGCCAATAGAACTAGAGGTCTGTTTTTTCGGTATATAGGGATAAGTATTGAAAACAATTTTTTCACAAAATCTCACATGACCTCGATGACCTTTGACCTCAAATATACATATTTGTCCATAACTCAGTAACCACTAGTGCTACAACATCCATCCCGCACATCATTAATTATGCACATATCTAATTTTGAGCAAGCCAATAGAGCTAGAGGTCTGACTTTTGGTACATAGGCATAGCTATGGGATACAATTTTTTTGACAAAATGTCACGTGACCTCGATGACCTTATCACCTCAAATATACATATTTGTCCATACCTCAGAAACCAAGAGTGCTATTTCCTTCATATTAGGTACGATGGGAGACCTTATGATGCCACATGCTGCACTTCATTAATTACGTACATATCTAATTTTGAAATAGCAAATAAACCTAGTGTTCTGATTTTTGGTTGACAGATGTAATATTACGAACAAAAGTTTTGTTGCAAAAACGACATGTAACTAAGATGACCTTTGCCCTCTCTGATGACACTTGCCTTCTTGTTCCACTTAAAATTGCTTTGACCCCGGCACTGCTGCTTGCAGCTATATTTAGGGGCCAAAGCCTACCGGCTTGGGCCCCTATTGGTTTTACTGGAGTTCAATATTCTTCTTCATCTTCTTCCGTCACTTTTTTGTCACTCTTGATCTCAGAAACCGCTGAACATACATTCTCAAACTTGCAGGGTTGATAGGTATCTACGAGTACTCGCACATTTTATCCTTAAAATCTTATCGGTCACATGACCAGGCGGCCATATTGGATTTTCCAAAAACCTAAAAATGGCTTTTCCTGCTGACCTAGGGGTCTAGGCAGTTTGAAATTTTTTATATAGCAAGCATGACCTAAGGTCATAAGAATTGGCAAATAAAATTGCATGCGGTCACGTGACCTTGGCCGCCATATTGGATTTTCAAAAAATACCATTTTAATCTTTAAAAATCTTCTTCTCCAGAACCAACGCACCGATTGAACTAAAAGTTTAGAAGTATTATCTTAAGTATGATCTCTTTCAAGTTTGCAAAAGGCATTTTGATCGGTCACGTGGTTTGGCCGCCATCTTGGATTTTGTGAAAATCGAACTTTAATCTTTAAAAATCTTCTTCTCCAGAACCAACACACCGATTTAGATGAAATTTTACTCACATCATCCTTAGTGTGATGTCTTTCAAGTTTGCGAAAGGCATATGGATTGGTCACATGGTTTGGCCGCCATCTTGGATTTTGTGAAAATCGCACTTTAATCTTTAAAAATTTTCTTCTCCAGAACCAACACACCGATTGAACTGAAATTTTACTCGTATCATCTTAAGTATGACCTCTTTCAAGATTGCAAAAGGCAGTTCAATCGGTCTCGTGGTTTGGCCGCCATCTTGGATTTTGCGAAAATCGCAATTTACTATTTAAAGCTCTTCTTCTCAAGAACCAACACACCGATAAAATGACATTTTACTCATATCTGAGCACATTATTGTTTCTGATAGGCAATTCGATCGGTGAAGTACTTTGGCCGCCATATTGGATTTTGCAAAAAAACATGCAATTACCAGTGAAACATACAGTAATATGACATTAAACTGGTCTAATAATCATTTCCATTCAAGGTAATACATTACCAGGTCCATGGGACATTTGAGATTTACAAATTTAAGTAGGACCATCCTGAACCACTGATAGTTAGTGGTGGTACCAGGTGTCCGGAATGGGTAAGCGTACCCTGCTAGCATGCTACACCCGTCAGGATTGGTCCCAAAATTGTCTAATATTGTATGAAGTGATACAGTATATGAATCACTGTTATAAGTCAAAGCCGGGAATGCTGTCGCTAATCATTTGAGTGACCGAGGTGTAATATTTGGCCACAATGTCATTATATCGACCATAGAACTTTTTGAAAGTCCTCACGAGTCTTTTGGATGTATATCCCTGTCTCACTAGTTTTGATACTAATAAGCTGTGTCTCATTTGAAAATCCGCGTAGGAATCACAAGCCCTACAATATCTGAGAAGTTGAGACACATACACACCATAAGCAGGTGCAGATGGAATATTACTTGATAAGTGGAATAATTTCTGATTTCAAAATCAAAATCATCCCTTTTGTCATACAGCTTGGTGTGTAGCCCATTAGTACCCACTTGCAGGAACAGATCAAGATATGAAGCTGAGCTCCTACTCTCAGTTGTTTCTTTGATTTCCAATTCATCAGGGTATATATGATGTAAGTAATTTGATATGTCTGGATTGTTTAGACTAATCAGATCATCAATATATCTGTGCGTGTTGTTAAAACGCCTTGCAGGTTTTTTAGACCCTGCTTTGTAGAGAGATTGTAGGAACTCTGCTTCATATGAATAGAGAAATAAGTCAGCAAGAAGTGGTGCACAATTTGTACCCATTGGTATGCTGATAGATTGTTGAAAGGTCATACCACCAAACTTACACTTAACAAATAATTTGTCGATTAAAAATTAAGCATGTTAATAATTTCTTCATCTGTGTATTTGTGCTGGGCATCCATGTTGTTACTGAAATAACCTGACCCATGTTTGATATAATGTATTGGTACCTTCTACTGCCATTTTTATGCAGGAAAGCTTGTTTAACAAGAGATGACAGCCTTGTTTTAAGTTTATCGTGGGGAATTGTGGTGTATAGTGTGGAAAAGTCAAATGTTCGGATTGACCTGTACTTGTTTTTCTTGACTCTTAAATCAAGCAACAAGTCCTTGGAATTTTTAAATATCCACATTTGATTCAACCCACTCGTTTCATAGACTTTGTCACAATATCGAAAAAGACCATTTTTGATGGTTGTTAAAATTATAGTCAATAATTGTGACAGATGTTTAGTAGTGCATTTGCTTGATCCTGCAATAAACCGATGTTTGTAAGGGTTCTTGTGCAGTTTCGGTATCCAATACAACATAGGCAGTGTTTTGTCCTTCTCTTTCAAAGGAATGCCAAATTCACTGAGCATAGATGAATGGTTTGAAAAAATATCTTCATCAGAAAGGGAGAAAAGAGTATAGATGGTTTTACTCTTATCTGAATGAAGATTTAATTCATCTATTATACACTGGATAGAATAATTCCTACAGACAAAGATAATGTTGTTTGAAGCTTTGTCTGCAGGAACTACAACATATTCGTTGCATAAAGCATCAAGGCATGCTTTGACAGACGGGTCATCTAATACTGAGGAAGAATTTACTCCTTTAGTGGGAGAACGGAGATGTGAAATACGTGATTTAATTTGTCTCTGACTTTGCTCAGCCAGTCAGAGAGGCATTCCACATCAACTTCCTCAACTGCAGCCCACTGTCTCGCATATTTTTCGGCGGCATCCATGATAATTTTGAAATTAAATTCCAATTAATATTTTACCATGAGATGATGCTCAAAATCCTACTTTTCGAGGCTTAAATTTTGCATAAAATATTATAAGTGCAAGGACTTTAAACCCTGTTATCCGCTTGGGCCCCGCCAAGGCTGCTTGCAGCTTTAATTATGATTATAATCATCATCATCATCATCATCATCATCATCATCATCAACGATATACGATTTGGCAATTTGTGTCAAGTAGCTTTAGGCCAAGAAAACTAAATATTAGTTTTTTTATCCTAGACATATTGCAAAAATGATGCGGTTACGCCTTTTTTCTCAATTTTGTTTATTCTTCACCAACAAAAACGCACTAAAACATAAAAGCAACATAGGAGAGTACGCAAATATAAATGCACGGCAGCGTTGCTGTAGTAGTTTTGTGCAGCAACAGTTCTGCGGTTTGACTTTTAGTGCAGCAATGCAGTTTTGACAGCATAACATAACAGTGACATATGTGTACAGTTCTGAATGGAATATTAGTGTCAGTTATTTTGTTTACAGTTCTATTTTATACAGCACTTTGCTTATACACTATCGTCGCTTATTTTTGCGGTTTTTTTCATTTTATTTTGCCCATGATTAGAAAAAGTGGTTCACGCGGCGGGTCCAGTTGACGTTTCCTGGTTACATTTACTGGTGAACCTTAAGTTGCAGATATTTTTACTTAAGTTGCTTGTGATATGTAAACATGAGTTTCGATGTAGTCAACAGATTAATGATTTTTTTCGACAACAATAAATGTATTGCTTTCCCCAGTAGTCTCTTTTCATTACAAACCTAAGGCAATAGCTCAAAATCGAACATATATTCATACAAAAGCTTTAACTTATGCAATACTGATAAAACATGTAAATTATATTCTTCAGATTCTGCTCATATACAACAATGGCAGATATCGATGGTGGTGTTTGTGGCAGTTTTAAACGTGCGTTACGGTATTTTTTCTTGGGTTTTTAACCGGCTCATTCGACCACACCATTCCTGACGACTATTTTAGGTGGAACAATCAGTGCACAAGACCTAAAGGTAAGGTTGAAGCTTAAATATATGACTGTGTCGATCCATAATCATTTAATTTCTTTCTGTCCGTAAAATTTGACTTTGAGTCTTAACGCAAGCCATGTAGAAATGCTCTGCTAAACTTGTCATTTCATTCTCTGAGAGTGTAGTTTCCAATTTTGTTATTTTAATAAAAAACATTTAATATCGTACACAGTACATTGTATTACTAGATGACTGATACTATCGGGGATAAAAAAAGAAAATGTACATGTTGCTTTGATACGTTATCAAATGGTATCATAATTGTACATTAATGAGGGACAGGTTAATTTTAAGATTATTGTAAAACTAAATCACTCTATTACTATATAGCCGGATAGTTTTCTGGTGTTAGATAATAACATAGAGTGTTTGTTGACTTTATTGAAAAATATTCGAATATTTACGAACAGAAAAGAAAGAAATAGTAATATCATTATAGTGGCATCTATATTTCAAAAATAAATTCATCGCGACCTATCCTGAAAATCTCTACCCATATTTCATTTCTTTTACAATGTTTGTTGGTTTGTATTTTGCTCTTTCTGTTTTGTTTTGCTCTTTTTTGGTTTTTAGCAGCGATTATTTAACAAAGTATTTGGTAGAGATATACTAATTCAGGTGTTAAATTTGTTTCTGGCTCTTTAGCTGCTAAAAATTATGTTCTTCAGTGAAAAAATAAACCAACCTTTTCCTTAATAGTGACATTAAATTGCTAAATATTGCCGATCGGGTTAAAATACCTCGAGGGTTTGTTTTCAACTTCTATCGTATGTACATGACCGAGAACGCTGGTTGTGAAGACATCATCGAGCTTACAACATCTCTGGTACCATGGCAGGCCGTCCGGGTGATCGTCTAAGGCCATTGACCGAATGACCTGCGAATGAATGTACTTTGTTCTTTTCTGTTCCAATACCTACTGCTAATGTGTTTAAGAGGATATAGAACGTTTGCTGAGGAGACTAACATTCTAATGGTCGCTTTTGTAGCCGCATGGACAATGTCGAAGTAATTTTAGCTGCAATTTAATACTTAAAGGTGGATAAAATATAAAAAATTAAGCTGAGGACAGAGTTTACAACACGGAGGGCTAGTGTCTAAAGAAACATACCTACTTCATACAATGACGCATTTGAAGTCATATCGACATTTTGCTAATCGCTACTATATACATAAATGGATGCGAAAACAAAAGAATAGGGTTCGAAACTGAATTATCAGTTGGGGATGTTGTTTTGTTATTTCAAAAATATACCTACCATATATTGAGATGATATGGAAGTCATGTACGGTTTTGAAGTCTTACGAGTTGACGACATGTAATCTTTTTCAACTCATATAAACAAATACACAAAATTAGCTCTCTGAAGAGTTGTTAGGGGGAACTAGTGTTTTGAAAAAACATATTGGAAAAATTGAGGGAACGTGTTAAAGTAATATCGATGCTTTGAAGTCATATCTATTTATGACCTAACACATATTTAAGTTGAAAACTTTTCTTAAATTATGTATAACTAGTGCAATACAGCAGTTTTCCAGAGACACCCTTAGGGTCACATGACACTTTTTGGAGTCACATGTACTTCCTTAATTTAATCCAAAATGGTGGATAAAGCGAAAAAATGTACTAGAGTCCTATCAGTAACTGATACTTCACGGGTCATCCGGCACATTTTTAGGTCAAACAAATCCCCCCAATTACATATAGGTAGTTTGATATATCAATTTGAGCTTGTAACCATGGAGATCATCCGGGAAAACTTTTGAGGTCACCGGGACATCTTGAAGTTCAATATATTTTCCTAATTCAATACTAAATGTTAGTCAAAGCAATGGATGTGTACAATAGTTCTTTAAGAAATAAACACTTGAATGGTCATCCTCCACGTTTTTCAAGTCAAACGAATACTTTAGAATACGTCTAGACAGTTGGATAAAGCAGTGGAGTCACAACCACGGAAATTATCTGGGTACACTTTTGAGGTCACTGGGACAGTTTTGGAGTCAAATCTATTTTTCCTTTAATATTAAATGTTGAACGAAGCCAAGGAAGTGAACTACAGTTTCACTTACGGATAATACTTTACAGGTCACCTACATAACACATTTTTGAAGTCAAACATATTCCTTCAATTATCTAAAAGAAGTTGAATATAGTAGAGGGAGCATATAGTAAAGGGAAAGCGGCTGCACACATCGCCTACACTATTTTTTCGTTCTCTGTGTTTGTGTTTGTTTTTTTTTTGTGTTTGGCTATTGGTGTAGATATAAGCCATGGCGAGACGTAGCCGTAATCTGGCTGACGAATGACAGGGTGATCCTTTGACGCTACGTTTCGAAACCAGTGTGTGGTCTCTCCCTTAGTCGCTTTTTTGGAGATTGCTCTCCTTTGATTTATGTTTCACTGTTTGTGGCTTAATTATTGTCAGTGTTTTGTTCGTCCAGCAAGGAGGCTAGAATACTTATGTTCGGGTCAGTTTGTTGTGTTTCATTTTGTTCGGTCGTTTCTCTAAGATTGTGTACTTGTGCATTTATGAGTGTGTCGCCAATGTTTGGATTTCTTTTGTAAGCGATGATCGGTTTCATCGTGAATAAATTATTTAGTGTTTGGTCTTTTTCTATTTCTTCCCAGTTCTTCAGGAGTGCTTGTTTGATGTCTTTTGTTTTGATGTGTGGACTATATTTGGTAGCAAATATCAATTTATTTGTGTTGTTGTTGTGCGTTTGTTTGTGATTTAAATGTGTTCTTCGTGTTGCGTAATTTGTTTCCGCATTGATGTTTGATATTTATTGAATTTTCCTGCGACACCTTTGAGGGCATAGTGACATTTTAGATTTATATGTCTCTTTTAAATACAATCCCAAATCTTACACAAAAGAGTGACGTGTATCATAATCATATTAGTTACTGACACTCGACAGGTTACCTATCACACTTTTGGAGTCAAAAAAATCCCTACGATTAACGTATAAGTAGTTTGATATTATGTTAGTGGGATCATATAACCACTAAAAATCATCCAAGGACACTTTTCAGGTCACAGGGACACTTTTGGATTTGACTACATTTTCTTACTTAAACACTAAATGTTGGACAAAGTGAACAAAGTGTAACATAATCCAATTAGTAACATAATTTTTGCAGATCACCTAGCACATTTTTGAAGACAAGCACATTCTTATAATTACGTAAAAGTACTTGGATATAGCACTTGGCATTTTGCATATTTTTATGTCAAAAAATCAATTCATTCAATCCTTTTAAAATAGGTGGATATAGCAGTAGAAGCATATAATCGTCAGAATTATCCGGGTAATCCATCCATCTATCCAACATTCATCAATGTTGTACTTGTTCAAATTCACAGTATTCAGCTTTGATATGTACCTTGGAAATCTGATAAATTCAACTGATAGGTTATGCCCATGAACCAAGAGTATGACTTAATGTTAGTATAACTTTTGTAACTTAGAAGTCTGATCAAATTCACTCGATTCACTTTTGACATATAGATTTGATATATAGTCTAATTACATTCATTAACTATGTAATTATGATAAAAATGAAATATCATCATATCAACTTTGAGCACAAGTAAATCTAAGTGTAGCCAATGTATACCAGAAGTTCAATCAAATGCAGCCATTTAAGACTCAACATCAATTAGCTGGTAATTAGGCTGACAAACTTATCAAGCATTCACTATAAGTCCAATTTGGCATGATAAAGGTGGATGCATTTGTCAAAAACGACTAGAACAACAGATCAGTACTGAGGATGTTACAAAGTTCTTCAACTTTATACCAAGATATGAATAAAAAAACTTAATTTGACTTCAGGGAAATCACTTTCAACTGAAAACATGGGGACACCTTTGAGGTCAGGGACATCTTTGAGGTCTCCACACATGTGGTTATATATGGTTTACAAAGTGAAGTTGGCAGTGGCCATTGCGCAGCGGGTCAGAAAATCCAGGTGCCGATGTAAAATCGATGTAAAATGTTAGCCTCCTCTCCCAAAGTTCTGCATCCTCTTATTTCTCATTCAAAAGCTATATTGAAGAAATGTTTACACAAGCTCTCATAATTTTTTTTGATAAGAGATCCTGTCATACATTTCCTTCTCCGAGAGCTTCGACATCATTGTATGTATCTTTAGTAAGAAGCAGATTAGTGTACTGCTCTGTGGTCTTGTCTCCCATTGCCAATATTTAAGTGACCATGTCGAGAATGCTCAAAAAGGTTTTCTGAAATTTATTTTATTTATTTTATTTAAATCAGGATTTGTAAACTACATCCCATATAACACTAAAAAAAATCACGTAGACACCTATCTAACAGAACAAAAAACCCCAGACCATTGGAACTACAAAAAGAAAGAAAAAGGAGGTTAAAAAAACAGGGAAGTAAAAGGTACAAAGCGCAATCAGAGTTAAAGCTTCTGTGTTAAAAAGACCAGCTACATACAACTACCGGTGTAAAAGATACATTGTCTTTCTGTAAGACTCATTAAACTTTGAGAATACAAATACATCGGAGCTCACTATTTTCCTCAAGATGCTATTGTTACTATTATGCAGTCTTACGGAGAATCTATACAATAGGTTCCGTCTGAGAGAGTCGAAAGATGGAACATTGTTTGATACAAGCATCCCTCTAGCACTGCAATCCCGTGGTAGACTCAGGAGAATACGAAAGGCATTATTAAAAGCCACTCTTATATTGTGCATATTCTTTACACTATATTGCCACCATAACTGAGAACAATACATATTAGTGCAATACGAGCGAAACAACGAAACCTTCACCTGATTATTACAATGTGCAAAATTGCGAATCAGTGAATTTGCCTGGCCATAGAATTTACGCACTTGTCTCGTAATATCAGCGTCGTCTGTCAATTTTTCTGAGAACACATAACCTAGATATTTGTGTTGGGATGCAACATTTAAGATCTTACCCCCTAAATAAATTGGTGGGACCTTATCTATACCAAGACCAAATTTACGTGGAATGAAATACATGCATTCTGATTTTTTTGGATGAAAAACAATATCATGTTCGATACCGTATGTTTCACAGAGATACACTAAATTACGCAGCCCACCGACTGATGGGCACATTAAAGCAATATCATCTGCATACATGAGATGATTAACAATAAGACCGCCGATGTTACAACCTTTTTTTAAAGTTTTCAAACGAAGACTCAAATCATCCATATAAATATTAAATAAATATGGAGATAAAATACTGCCTTGACGGACACCATTTTTCACAGTAAAAAGTGAGGAAAAAGTGAGTGAAATATATGTTCAAAGTTTGTTTTTACTAAAGTAGTGATTATAAACAGTCCTGCATGCATTTTATTGTCCGTTCACTCTTACTTCGGTGGAAGGTTATGGATGTGACCTTTTAAACGAATTTGTTTCAGAAAGATTTTTGTCGCTATTTTTCATCAAATGCTATTATTTACACCACTCAGACGCTTCAGGGCTCCGTCTTTATTTCAAATTCCATGTTGCTGGTTAAATATAAGATATTTCTATCTATTTATTTCAATATCCAATTCAGCTTTATAAGAGGTTTGTGTCCAAATATTATTAGCGTCCTTTCTCTGTATACATACTGTGCATATTGTATTTTTAGCTCCGCTGTCAGCGACGCGGAGCTTATCAAATAGGTTGATTTTCCGTCGTCGTCCGTCGTCCGTCGTCGTCCGTCGTCCGTCGTCGTCCGTCGTCGTCCGTCAACAATTGCTTTTTCCTCTGAAACTGCAAGTCCAATTGCTTTGAAATTTTATATGCAGCTCACTTGGGGTGACATTTCTTAAGTTTGTTCAAATCGTGGTGAAATTTGCATATTTGTATTTTTGGGGCATTTTTTGGTGTTTTTGGTAAAAAAAACTTCTTCTCTGAAACCGCTTGTCCGATTGCTTTGAAATTGATATGCAGTTTACTTAGGGTGGCTTCAGTCAGATTTGTTCAAATCGTGGTGAAATTTGCATATTTGTATTTTTAAGGCAATTTTTGTCATTTTTGGTAAAAAAACCTTTAAAAATTTTCTTCTTCAAAACTACCGGTCAGATAGCTTTGATATTTGGTACATATGTCCCTAGGGATGATGTATTTCAGATTTGTTCAAATTGTGCAGAAATATTCAGATTTGCATTTTAAGGCAATTTTTGCCATTTTTGGTCAAAAATGTATTTCTCTAAAAGTACTGGTCTGATAGTTTTGAAATTTGGTATACTGGTTTCTATAGATGAACTAAGTAATATGTATTGAATTTCTGATGAAATCTGTGATTTTGTATTTTTGGGGCAATTTTTGCCACTTTTGGTCAAAAAATGTGTATTTCCAAAACTACTCATCTGATAGCTTTGCAATGTAGTATACAGGTTCCTACAGATCACCTTAATGTTATTTATTGAAATTCTGATGAAATCTGTAATTTTGTATTTTTTGGGCAATTTTTGCCATTTTTGGTCAAAAAATGCGTATTTCCAAAACTGCTCATTTGATAGCTTTGAAAGTTGGTATTTAGATTTCAATGGATGAACTAAATAATATTTATTGAAATTATGATGAAATCTGCAATTTTGAATTTTTGGGTCAATTTTTTCCATTTTTGGTTAAAAAATGTGTTTCTCAAAAAGTACTGGTCTAACAGCTTTGAAATTTGGTATACAGGTTTCTATAGATGAACTGAATTTGATCTTTTGAAATTATGATGAAATCTGCACATTTTATTTTTTGGGGCAATTGTTGCCATTTTTGGTCAGAAAATTTTATTCTCCAAAAAACTACTCATCAGATAGCTTTGGTTGACATGTTCTTAGGGATGATCTGATGTGATATATTCAAAGTATGATGAAATCTTCGATTGTGTATTTTTGCAGCTATTTTAGCCACTTTTTTCTGGCCACTGCATTGAGCTATCAAAGATTTCCACCTTCTTCATCAAAATGTGTCAAAAATAGTTATTCTCTACATAAACACAGCGGAGCTATATCGGCCGCTAGGTCGCTTGTTAATTTCTTTATGTTTATTTTTGTATTTCTGTTGACTTTGCATTGTTTGCTTGTCTGTTTGTACATTGTTTATTTCCTTGAGTCTTTTATCGGACCTTCAGGCCCGTGGAGCCGTCAAAACAGATAAATAAATAAATAAATAAATAAATAAACAAATAAATAAATGAATAAAATTAATGTACGACAAGACGATATGGCATAAACTTGCGCCTCGTCTGTAGAAAAAAAAATATTGCATTCACAAACACCTCTGAAGGGGACGGGAGATTGATAAAAGAGTTTTTAGATGTTTTTTTTCAAATACCCCTTAAAGGTATGGCAATCGATCCCAGGGCCTAGGAGTGGCACATGTAAAGCAGTGTGTATCTTTGCTTCAGAGGCGGAATAAACTATGAGTGTATCTATTTCATCCAGGAAATCTTAATCCCGACTGCTATGTGTGTACGCAACATAGAGCCAGTCGACGTTAGGGACACAAAAAACAACACGAGGAACAAACAGGCAGTGGTTTTGAACAAAATCAATGTACCCGGTACTTCATCAGTGTCTTTAACTCAGCGCTTTGAACATAGTTCGTAACAAGGAGCATTGGATAGCACGTTGGACGTGTAGACCTATAACAGCCACTCATGTAGTTTGTGCACAGTGAAGATTTTGCAGATCACAACTTTGACGGAAAATGGACAAACTTTCTACTGTAATTTTTACCTCCTTCGATTCAGCACAAAATTTTCTTATGGACTATTGATGCAGGATTACACTCGTTACGTGGTGGCAAATCCTAGTCGTATTGACGACTATACTGCGTAAACAGTCACTGAATAAACTTTGCACGCATTTACGAGCACTGAATATTTTTACCGTTTTTAATCTAAAGCCGTCCGTATACGCGTATGACGGTGACAAAAACAACACAAGGAATTTTGTCAAAAAAAATTGAGTTAAAACACCCAAATGCCGTACGATGATCATACAGAACTTTGAAGGTTTCTGGACTAAACGACCCCAAACCGACCGGACTCAGTCAACTGTACCAGGCCCGATGTCTACTCTATCAGCGTCAACTCAACCTTTCACTCCAGAAAACTTTACCATACAAACTCGGAATATACTAAATTTACCTTGAAAAAAATTCAGCTATGTATCGTATGGAAAAGATTTTACCGGGGCAACGGGGCAAATAAAAAACCAACAAACCCCAACAGAAACAATGGAATGATCATTAGTGTGCAAGGTCGCTGTATTATATGTCAGGGTAAAAATTTCTAGCTTTGAAATTACAAAAGACGAGGCAGAATGTGTTACTGCCGATACCACAGCTGACTCTATAACTTTCAGGTGCGTACATTGGTACATAACGTAATGTTGATAGCAAAGTATATACATTATAGTTCTGCGTCCAGTGATAAACACGATTCCCAATATACCACGGCTGTTGATTTGAGCTGCTGCCTTCGATCGAAAATTTTCAACACAAAGACATAATATCAATAATTTTGCGAGATTATAAGAGCCCGCTGTCTTCTTATACACAACGCGTAAAAATAGGTTATTCCTGTTGAGAAATTCGACAGCAAGTGAATTTCTTACTATCTTCCTCGCAATGATTTTTGCACCCGAGTCTATTTTATCACGGCCACTGAACCATTTCTGACGATTTTTACTAACAAAGAATCAGTTCACACTCATCGTGGGAACACATTGCAAAGACGTTCACAAAATTTTCATCACAGGAAAGATTACCGTAATCCCCGTTTCAAAGATGTAGGACATGTATAATGGGTCGTTTGTCTTGAAAAATGCCGAGCTGCAGCCTCTAAATACCGGTACAAAATGCTTTTTCTTCTGATCAACTTCCCGACAACTTTACAAGCACACTCCGGTCGTCACATGACGGTTGTAACCGTACACCGTGCTGCCGCGAATGGGGAATAAAAAAGAGTTTAAATCAAAAGTAAAAAAATATAGAAAAAATATCGATATTCAAGTAATGTAAAGAAGAGTAATTTTGATAGGTTCAATTTATTGTATATTATAAAAAATGCCCAGGCCACTCGGAACAGCGTAAGATTATGATCTAAGTTGTTCGAATTAATACTACACTCACACTGTAGGGTAAAATTGGTCTCAGATCGTGATATACTGCTTCCGCCAAGCGAACCTTCTTAGGCTAAAGACGGTAAAATGACCATACATGTAATTATTGTTGCTAGTCTCTGTAAATTTTGCCGACTATTCGTAAATAGTTGTCAAATTTCTTGAGTTTGTCCGAAACTGTTTCAGTGAATGACATAAGTTTCAAGACACGTGGGTGCGAACGCAATATCGATATCGGGATAGTAAAGTCAGTTACGGGCAATCGAGGAAGAACAGAAGAGTCTATTAATTAGCAAATTAATAATAAATGAACACCGGGTTACCGTGCATCTTGAAAGTAAAAAAAAAAGGTAATGTTGTGCTCTGGTTGGGAAAGAAACATTGATAAAGATTTCAAACAAACGTCAGATAATATGAGAGCAATTTAGTAAAAAAACAAGCTTAGGAAAACGTATAGAGAAGGACAACATAACGGCGATCTTCAGACCTTTCATCATGTTTCAGTCTGAACGGTCACCATTTGATGCTATAGTCTGTAGCAAGTGTCTCTTTTTGGATAACTCCAACAGAGATGAATGGATCGCGATTTAGTTTCATTGCCCCGACCCGACCGGAAATAATGCAGCTCATGGGCACCTGTATAATCGTCGCATGAACCATGGATGTTTTTTACATCCATGCATGAACGTATCCAAAGGCCGGCCACTGCATAAGCCTTTGTCCGTGCATCGCAAGCAAACAACGGTTTTGGACATCACGAGAGCAATTTTTCGCCGTCTGTGAGCGGTTGAGTGATTTGGGTAGCCAATGGAGCTACTACTTTGGTAGCTCCATGCGTAGGCATAGAACGGAGTCGAATTGATTTCGGCGGAAAGTAGTTAGGAAAGTAGCTATTCGTGCTCAATCCAAAATGGGTCCGGTTATGTCCATGTAACCGTTGGTCAAGTATTTTGCTCAGTATATAGTAAGAATCGTTTATTCATTGTTGACATCGAAATCGATCCGATGTACACAACAAATGTTTGATCGTTTGCACCTTTGCGCGTACCCTCGTGATTGGCAGCTGTTTGAATGCTTTCATCTATTGTTCTTTGGACGCTTCGAACACAGCATCGAAGCAGTTTTGGCATCAAAAAGCAACTTAAAATGGAAAAAAACTGAAAGCATTCGGCAACAAGGTGATTCCACAAGTATTCACAAACGTAACATGTTGGAACAGTGCTTCAATTTACACCATGGTTCTTGAAAGCTCCAGATTTTCAGGAGCATTCGTCGAAGCTGCTACCATGTGCCACTCATGTTGGATTATGAATGCCCAGGGAGATAGGGGGTATTTATAGCCTCCCCCTGCCTTTAACAGACTCACAATGCATTCAAGCTCATCCCCTACTTTCCTGCAATTACTTTGAAATCCCCCTCGAGGGAAGGCAAAATGTCGCCGATATAGTGCTTCTTCCGAACATATCAAATCATGATATATGGGAGTCTATATGGCAAACTTTTAAAATGTTTTCCATAATAAAACATGCTTTATCTCCACATTTATGTGTGTGATATTCATGTCAATGTGCTTTGCTTGTATGGCTGGTCAAAAGTGTATGTCTGTAAAAATGTTCATCGATAATGTTGATACACTTCATATAGTAGTTTATTAGAAAACTGTGAACACTTTATATTTGGAATATAAAACTAGCTGTATCTTTTCATCTATAGACGTTTGATAACTACAAATCAGGAGCAAACGACAACTAGGCCCCAGAAACTAAGCAATACGCGACGCACTGTCACGTGCGCTGTAAAAAATTGGCAAATCCAGAGATGTTTTCAGAAAAAAGTATCTCAACTTGATCTACAAGTGCTCCATTTTATTTTGTGATTGATTATGATTAATGTTTGAGCTGTGAAGTTACGATACTTTGAGTTGTTAATCTTATTTTTCATATTCACGGGCATGTAACCAAACCATTACTGTGTATTTGTGGTGGTCAGTCACGTGGTTCAGCTCGCCCAATCAAAATGCGACGGGCAGGGCATGGTAATATAATGTCAAGTAACACATCATAAATACGTACCAAGGCAGTTTGAGAAGAGTGGTTCTTACGGAAACCAGACTATGTATCGTGAAGGATACCCTTATGGTGCGTTCACAAAAGATTGTTAAGGTGGCTTGAGGAATTCAGGGGGCATTCGAAAATTTTGGGTAGTAGTGGGGGACTTGAAAATTTTTTGGTTCCCTTTTATGCTTATCATTTTCCAATTCTAAGTATTTGTAGGTAATTCAATGAAAAATGTATACCATTTTTAAGTGAACCAATTGTTGTAATGTTTTGTAATAATTTTAAAAATCTAGAAACATTTTGCCATATTTCATTACTTTTATTTTGAAAAAATCTAAACTTGAGCCCAGTAACAGGGCAGAAGCTGCAACTGTTGATGATTTTACAAAATTTCTATGCAATGTAATGTTCTGTAGATCATTTTCTCACACCCTTGAGTTTAAATAAACTAGAACATTCTTAGGACAGTCATTCCTGGGCATTCAAACAAGTCACAGATTGAGATGGTTTTAGAGCAGTGATGTTTTCTTATATAACTATTAGTATAAAACCTTGGGCAGCGTGGTTTAGTCAGACAATTTTTGGGATCCTGTCACAGACGTGTTACTTCAGGACTTTGGAAACTCCAGCAGTATAGTTTTCAAGACTTTGTTTCATTGCCATGCTGGATTTATACTGAACCATGATAGACTTTGCACTCAAGCCTTCAAGCAAGCCAAAAGACTGTCCACTTTGTTTCACTGCCACGCTGGATTTATACTGTACGACTTTGCACTGCCGTGGACTTTGCACTCAAGTCTTCAAGCAAGCAAAAGGACTCTTTACTTTTTCTCACTGCCACGCTGGACTTAGACTTGGCACTACCGATGACTTTGCGATCAAGTCTTCAAGTAAGTCAAAGGACGATACACTTTGTCTCACTGTATGGCTCGATTCCGGAGTGTTATGTCGACCCAGCTGAGATAAGTAGCCTGTAGACTTTTACAGTTTGTAATTTATCCCCTTAGGGAGCCGTCATTATTTACAGCCTGGGGGGGTCGGAGGAATTGCTTTAGAAACTCCAAAATTTCTAGTGACCCCCCTGTCAACCATGACGTGTTTGAGCTGAGCTAGCCTAGCACAAATAAAAGAGAAATAAGTAACGACTAAATGGAATACTGTGTGTCGTTTGAAGATATTCAGGTCAGATTACTTAATTAGTATCATAGAACTCTAACTCAATTAGCAACAGAGTCACAACTGGGTAGTTTTCATCAGAATTTACCACCACTGCAGTAAGCAGAAATGGCACCTACATAGACGTTAACGAGTATTCTATTAAAGTTCAAAGATCAAATGAGAAAATATATGACAATTTAGATATTATTCATATGGACTGTGACATAGATGCTTTTGCGCAGGAAAATTAGGGTTAGTCACTCTTTTTCTTGCAAACACTTTTGCAGGGTTACAGTCCTGTATGGAGGGACGGCGGTCATGCATTTTTCCAGCTTGAGTCATTTCACGAAGATTTTGACACATCGGTTATCATTTCCCTAATGGTTATTTAAAGGTTCAAGTTGAAAATTTCAGTTAGTATTGATAACGCAACATAGTATTCCTAATAGTATGTCTTCTGTTTAGAGGCCTCTAGAAATGAAGATCTTCATTGGCTAAAGAGGCACTCCCACTTGGTAACATTTTTAAAACACATTTTTTTAATGCCAACGGTTGATATTTGACGTGGCGACTGCGCGCGCATCGCGAGATATCGATAAAACTATGTCACTTCCCGAGCGTAATTTTCACATCCTGAAGTTTTACGATCGTTTCTGATTTTGACCCAAAATCCTCCGAAGGTTTGTTGTTGTGTTGATTGACGATATTCTAGGGAGTCTACACTAAGTTCGACTGACGCAATTAATCTACTTCTTACTGCAAAGACTTCATATACAGCATTATGCCTTTACCTCACTTAAGTTTTTTAAAAGTTCTCCTCAGTTTTTGGCGTTTTCATTATTCTAAATCAGTTGCATTATATTTTTAACCAATACCACATAAACATCTGTTTTCACGTGTGAAATATTAACCGCCTCTAATGACTACATTTTGTCGTCTGCCACACAATAGGTGTGGTTCGCCGCGAGCGTGGTATGAGTCGATGCACACCACGCGGCAGACGCTATGTATCAACCGCACGTAACTGTGCTAGTCACCTATGCGAATTCTGGTGGAATCAGCAAAATTGTTTTTTGTTTTTTCAGTAAGACTCAGCTTTCTCCCACGGGGCATGACCGATGACCGACGCGAATAGTACTGTAGCGTACAGCAGCGTAAGCGTAGACTCGCACTCCCTAGCTTAGTTGACAATGGCCCAGTGCCAAACGTTCGATGTTCGGAAGCTGAATTTAGGTGGGCCGTCGGAATTCAAACTTTTTACTTTTTTGAAGACATGTTTTTATCGACATCTCGCAATCCTCGCGCAGTCGCCACGTAAAATATCGACCTTTGGCATTAAAAATGTGCTTTAAAATGTTACCAAGTGGAAGTGCCACTTTACGATGAACATTTGACTTCAAACGGCACATGTACCGTACTCAACTGATTATGGTCTCCTGTCCGTGTATAAGCCATTACCACAAGCTTTTGAAAATAATTTACATTCCTTTATAGGCCCATACCGTTGTGCCCTAGTGCAAGGACTTCAAATATAAAATTAATGATAATATGACCAGAGTACTACCCCTTATTTTGGCAAAGACGAAGAGAAAGGTGGTGGTGTACCATTATCTATACCAACTACAGATCGAATTTAACGGGAGTGAATAACTATATGACATATAAAGTGAACAAAACACCATACTGTATATGTCCTATTATTCTCCTTTCTCACTCTAAGGGACTCCATCCGAGTATGGTACTGTTTACGGAACGATTTTAGCCCAAAGGTTATCATCTATAAATTGTTATTTAAAGTTTTTTTTTGACCTTAAGCTTCCGGTTGTCATAAATGACACTGTGCACTTTTTTATATTTTTTTAAAGTCCACAACAAATAAAACTGTTTATCACATGCAAAAGCAAAGTTTGTCGACTCTGGACAGAAAATACCGGGATTTATATTCTGGTCCCTCTACGTCACAACAACCTGCGTCAAGGTCATCAAGTTTTGTGTATCGGAACTTGTTTTATGTCGATCGTCGATGCTCTCGTCAACATAAACAAACAATATGGCGGCCCGTATTTCTCCAGCGATCAAATTTCGTTTGACGCAAAAATTTGTAGAAATTAGTTATAATCATTTAAAGTCTGACAAACATACACCAATTTAGCAAATATTAAGTCCTTTTGTGTAAGTTATGTTGGAAAATGGGGATCGTATCAATATGGACCCCCACCGTTACCTGACATTTCGGCGCATAGAGTACTTTCATAAAGCAGAACATGTAACTGTTTCAACTGATAGGCCCGCGACACGTTAAACCACAAAAAAGTGTGTAATTAAATCAATATTTCCATAGACTATGACATCGGTAATTCTAAAGACGAAAACACAAGAATGTAACGCTCGTAGCTTTCGAAGGAATTACGTGAATAATCTTAGGAAACAATGTACTCGACTCTGGTCGCATTACAGTGAGTTCCGTAAGCATTGCAATCATGGAACTGCATACTGTCGGGCGCGTGGTTGAGATTAATTTGATTTTTGTTTTCAAAAACTATGTCCAACTTTGTCCGAGTTATCACAAAATTGGATGGGATCAAGCTATATTACCAGCAAAAGCAAAACGATGGCAGCAGTGGTTGTCAGACTTGAAGCAGCTAGAGAAATTCAAAGTGGAAAGATGTTACAAACCAGCAGAATTTGGAGAGGTGAAATCATACCAACTACACGTACACAATTTTTCTGATGCTAGCGAGAAGGGATATGGTACAGTGACCTATCTACGCATTACCAATGCACAGGGACAAGTACACTGCTGTTTTGTCATGGGAAAATCTAGAGTCTCTCCGTTGAAGAAAACCACAATTCCAAGAATGGAACTCACTGCAGCAGCACTTGCTGTCCGTATCAACAGAAGATTGCAGCAAGAGTTAGACTACCCCATAGATGAAACTTTATTTTGGACAGACAGTATGTCGATTCTCAGGTACTGTGCTAATGAGACAACACGCTTCAAGACATTCGTTGCAAATCGTGTAACTGTGATTCGTTAGGCTCTGAAACAGCACACTTGAGATATATAAACACATAACTTTAGAGTGTAGATACCAAATCCAATCTTGCAGATTATGTGTCAAGAGATCTGACAGCAAATGAACTCCTACAAAATAGGATATGCGCCAAGGGACCAGCGTTCCTATGGAACCATGAAGATGAATGGCCTATGTTTGAAATCGTGCATAACTTCGCAAACGTACGTGTTGTATGAGGTCATGTAGCATTTGCTCCGTACACAAACGTTGTCAGTGCTGCGCTCGCTCACGCGACTGACGACTAGAATTGATTGACAACTCATCCACAGCGTATTGATTTTAATCGTAAAGTTGTTGAGACGTTAAAAATAAATTGTTGTGGAAAAGTTCATTTATTTTCAAAAAAAAAAAAAAAAAAAAAAATGAATTCGTGGCTTGTGCATGAGATAAGTATATTATTCTCTAATATTTTTCTTTGTTAGGCGAAGGAAAATGCGAGTGACCTTATGGCCGTGTCACCACAAGTCTTCCTCGTGGTGAGACGGTCATTACGTCACGAATAAGGAAACATCATTACTTACGGCCTGGGCCACTCAAAAATTGAAAGCAGCATTGGAGTGCTCGAAATGAGGAGAGGAAGAAGGGGGGGGGGGTTATCAATTTTTTAAAAAATGCGCTTAAACATTTGAATTAAGGTGAAGTGAAGTTATGAAATAGAAAAAATAGAAAAAATAAAAACAAAATGGTACAATTTTATAAAAAATAGTACAATTTTACATATATATATTCTGAGTATATTGACTATTATTACCAAAGGAATAATTGTTCTGTATTTCATGATAAAAAAAAAAATTATCACGCAAAACATCCGCTGTCTATTCTTTAAAGTATTGATTATTGAGGAGAATGTGTAAAGAAAGCGAATTCCTCAATAACAAATCCAAAAAATGTCACCATCCAAAAATAATTTAGCTATAGAGTTTATTTGTGTCTTTCTACTAAATATAAATTTAATCTCTACATTATTTTTTTTTCTGTGTTATTTTCTTTGTCCTCTTCAAAATAAGTTTTGGCAATCTCATTTATAGTCCCATTTTGAGAAACCAAGTGATGCTGTAAAAAATACACGCATTTTATGCATACAATGATTATTTGATAATGTATCTTCTACACTTTGTCATGTAAGATATAAAGCAAATCAAAAATTTAACAGAACACAATTTGCTGATGATACCAATCTATTTACGATTTTGGAAGGCAATGACCTCAATCTAGCGTACATTAATTCAGACTTCCAAAATTTCTGTGATTGGTGCCATGCTAACAAGCTGACTGTCAGTGTTGAAAAGACAAACTTCATGATCTTTAAACATCGAGAAGAAAGGTAAATGTGCATGGCAGGGTGGAAATTGACGGATGTCCCATAGAAAGTGTTCAGTCAGCAATTTACCTTGGGTTTCACTTGATGAGAACCTTACATGGAAGTCTCATGTCCAAAAAGTTGTAAAGGCTATAGCCCCCAAAATTGGCCTAATTTCTCAGTTAAGGCATTATGTACCAAGACATATCCTTCTTTTGTTATATAATTCACTTATTCTACCACATATTACATACTGTATTGGAATATAGGGCAACACATTTAATTCATATCTAGAGCCAATACTCCTGTTACAAAAGAAACTTGTCCGTCTGATTACATTTTCTGACTTGCGCGCTTCCTCTCCCATTTTCACTGCAGCCCAAAAGCTCCCCATTTTGTCCAATGAAAGCGTCCCCAACTCTCTGCCACACACGCGAAGTACGCGTACAGAGGGTCGAATCCACCTTTCACGTCATGTTAAAAATTTCGCCGAATTTCCTCACTGCAAAGGTAAATATTTATGAAAGAATTGCAGATTCCATTTCCCATGCCTGTTGCCCTTTCCATTATAGTATTTTCGCAAGAATTTGAAGGAGTAATTCCAAAAATACCCAAGCGATAATAGTCATGTGCAAAAATAGGTGAAAACACAGTCAACAGCCAAATGATCGTTAACTCGTCATCTCAGAAAAACAAGAGAGAAACGAAAAAATAAAATCATAGACTTTTAGTTAACCTTCAAGAGATGTGTAATCTGAAATATCGTAAGAAATACAGTGAAATGAAAAGTTAAGTCAGCGGGTTTTTCAGATGTATTTTTCATTTTACGATGTGGCGAATAAGCTCGATTTCCCATAGAAAACAATGGCGTCTAATGTACCGAACAGGTTGTACACTTCTCTCAGGTTCAAATTTTTCAAATCTGAACCAATGATGGTGAAAAGCGGCACGGTGATCCTTTGATTGATATACAAAATTCCTGTGGTTTTAGATTTTTGAATTTCTTCACGAAACTTGTTTTATTTGCATTTTATTTATTCCGATCACTGAAATATACTCTTGCCCAGAATAAAATGGCGATCTGACGGCATTTACATACACAGAAAAAGGATCTCAAATTGACGCATCGTAATCAGTAAGCGTTCCTTAAGTTGCACAGACCAAATACCTGTAAAGTTGTCGTAATTTACACAAAATTTTAGCGAATATGAACTATGAAAATTCCGGTAAACTGAAAAATAACACAGAACGGAGGCAAACGAACGCAGGGTCTCCACTGCAATCGTGCAGTGAACGTTATCGATCGATATTCTTTTGTCGGAAATTCATACATTGTTGTGTTGCATACTCGCCGGTCGTTCCCGGCTCACAGTGGCGGCAAACTAGGCCAAAGCGCGCCAAAATACACTGAAACGTAAAAGTATCACAAAAACTGAAAAAAGTGTCGTCAATTTCATTTAAGTACAAGAAACCAACTGAAACCTTGATGTGATTGTAAATAAGTCAAAATATACGGTTATTTAGGAAATATTCATGGCGTGACCTGAATTACAGGAGCAGCACCCAAGCAGATTTCGATCGATAATCTATTGAAAATAAATTGATACAATGTTTGCCGTTGTCAATAGCGACCGGCCGATAGCGCTATGCGGTAGGAATTATGCTTCGTGGAGTACTGGACACTCAGATGATCTACACCAAGATATACATCATAACCTAAATCCAATCCTAAATCCATCATAACCTTAATCCAATTCCCCATGATTATACCACCCGCTTCGCTTCTCTTGACACTTTTTCTATTCCTAAAGTTCATTTGACACAGAGTAAACACAACTTTACGTATGCTGCAACACTTCATTGGATTTCAGAAAGAAGATTATTTGCAGCTGCTATAAAGGCGTACACTATGGGCAAAAAGGGCCCTAAATTGTTCAGTACAGCGCCCCCCCCCCCCCCCGCCGGACAACGCTTTGGGCTGGTTGCTAGTGACGACAGCAAACATTGTATCAATTTCATTTCAATAAAATACGATCGAAATCTGCTCGCCTGTCGCTCGTAATTTCAGGTTACGCCATGAATTTTTCCATGACAGCCCGTATATATTGACTTATGTACCATAAAATCAACGTATCGATTGTTTTCTTCCACTCAAATTGAATCGAAGACAATTTGTTTAGTTTTGGTGATACTTTTATGTCTCGGCATATTTTGGCGCTCTTTGGACAAGTTTGGCGCCATGCGATCCGCAGGTATGCAACACAACATTGTAACAATTCGCAACAAAAGAATATCGATTGATAACGTTCACTACACGTTCACAGTGGAGACTCTACACCAGTTCGCTTTCGTTTCGTGTTATTTTTACCAATTTACCGCGATATTTATGGTTCATATTCACCAAAATTTTGTATAAAAGACAACAACCTGACAGTATTTGATCTGTACAATTTAGGAGACACTTGCTGATTAATTTGCGTCAATTTCAGACCCTTGTTCTGCACATGTAAACGCCGTCAGATCGCCATATTGTTGACGGCAACAGTATATTTCAGTGATCAGAATAAATAGAATGGTAATAAAAAAAATTAACGAAGAAATTCAAAAATCTAAAACGATACGATTTTTCCTTATTAGTAAGAGGATCATTGTACCAATTTTCATTATCATTGGTTCAGAATTGAAAAATTTGAACCGGCGAGAAGTTTGCAATGTGTTCGGTCGATCGGACGCGCATAAACGCCATTGTTATCTATGAGAATCGAGATTATTCGGCACATCGTAAAATGAAAAATAAATCTGAAAAAACCCGTCGGACCAACTTTTTCATTTTGCTGTTATTTCTCACAATATTTGAGATTAAGCATCTCATGAAGGTTCACTAAAACTCTATGCTTTTAGATTTTTGAATTTTCACTCTTATTTTTCTGAAATGACGAGTTTACGATCGTTTGTGCTGTTGGCCGTGTTTTCGCCTATTTTTACATATAGTATTTTCGCTTCGGTATTTTAAGAATTCCTTCCTGAAATTATTGCCGAAATATCATAATGGACAGAGGAACATATGGGGAAACGGAATCTGCATCTCTTTCCTGAATATTTAGCTGTGCGGCTAGGAAATTCGACGAAGTTTTCAACATTACGCGGAAGCTTGATTTGGCTCTCTTTACGCTCATTCAGCGTATGTGCGGCAAAAAATTGTCGCATGTTGAGTGAACAATATAGAGGCCATTTTGCCCACAGTGGTACTTGCTCATGTAATTTACTGTGTATTGTATTTTATTTTATTGAGTATTGTAATCTTCCTAATTTGCAGTTGACATTTAGTAAACTACTATTATGTTCGTTTAAAGGTTTCTCATACGCTTACACTTGAACTCGCTATAGTAAACATTTTTGTTAGGTTCGTGGATTTGACTGTCGAAATAGAACTATTTCCATGACCTCACCAGAAATGCTTTTTGAGTTTACTCCTTTTTTATGTACGATGTTTGTGATTTTCTCGAGAAACAAATTGCAATTACAATTACAATTACAATAATTACATAAAACCAGGTAAAACCTGCAAGTAGATGCCACTAACAGCAATACCGATTATGAAAAAGAAAGGTAGTGATAATGAGAATGGAATTGTTGTAAATATATTTAATGGCACCAGCGACACGACGGTGAAGAGCGACAGTGGTAATGATGATGTCGAACAGTCGTTGTGTACGGAGGTTGAAGGAGAGCTTGGTCATGGAGAAATGCTCCCAGCAGATACCATTATACGTGCACGGGCTCAATGACAACACTGAAGTGTTTGAATCCTTGCTTTGTATCACAAAAATGTTCTTTAATTGGCTTAAGTTTAATGACCGTTGTAACATTTACACTACCATAATGACATAATATCCCTCCAAATTTAACACTATTATATGGTTGGATACAAGTTGTTTGGTGAGCTTTTATATCTGTATTTTGTTGTGACTTAGAATTTAATGTTATTGGTTTTACCTATTCCATGGCCATGAGCACATGCATTTCCCTGTAGAAGCTTAGATTGAGGAAATAACTAACAAACACGGTTCGTTACGCTCGCCCTCTAGAGGCAGACTGCCCTGTATGGTGTACGTTTCACGTTTGATTCTTGTTGGATGCGTACTGCCTGTGGAAAGGTTGACTAACTCAAAGAAGCATCTGAACTTTCAGGAAATGACTATTCATTCTTGTGCTCATGTAAGTTTTCAGAATGTAGCCACAGGTACAAACACTCACACACATTCACAAACAAAAGAAAATCTTACCAGGTTTTTCATTGAATTCCTACCTTACATTTATTGCAGATGGAAATGCTAACAAATGACACAAAACAAAAGAAATCAGAAGTTCATCAACAGTTCTTTCACAGGATATCTCCCTTAGTCCATGGCATCTTCATAACAAAGTGTTGGCATATCCAACCATATATTGGGAACAGTTACTTTTGATCCAGTTGATTGTTCAGTGTCTTGGTTTACTTTCCGTGGACTACAAAAGGGCTAAAACAAAAAAAAGAAAAACAACAAAAGAAACATTAATGCAATCACATATTACTAGCACAGTACAGTAAGACAAAATGCCAAGAGAATAATCTGTTAGTCAGTATGTAATTGCAACTGCCTTGACATACCTTTCACAATTAGTCTTGCACATATCATTAAATGGAGTCCAGGTCACTAAGATATTTCAAATGCAGGTCCTTACACTTATATACCGGTAGTTGCAGGCCTTGGCAATTTTGGTTACTCTTTTGGGACCAATGTGGGTTTATGAGATTGGTGATGTAGAGTTGTCATCAGCATTGCTTTTTCTCAGCATCCGTTGCCACAAAGACATGTCGTCACTTCCAGCTACAAATAAGAAAATGCAATGGAATAAAAAGGAATGTAAAGGAAAAAGTCCCAGCGATTATGTTTGGTGATTTTGACTACATGTGACATGAAAACTAGTTTACTACTATATCTGTGAATCTAAATTACTTTTAGATGGGGGAGGACAACGCTACCAGTGACCCACAGCTACAGAAAGATAGGACTGAAAATATTGTATGCATGTTTTGTGTTGTAAGATTTCATGTAGAACTTCAATGAAATATTGTAAATCAACCATTGATTCGGATTTTGCCTTACAATATAATAAGAAAGCCAGCAAAATATTTACGGGTAACGTTGAACAAATGTCAAAATACATTAATGTCAAAATACATTAATGAAGACTTCAAAAGAAACTTAAGTGTCAAAGACAGAGACGTCCAGCATCGTCCAGCATGATCTTATAAATAGACGTATACTAAATTTCATGACATCAAACACATGTACAAACAATACTAGGTCAGAGTTTAAGAACTTAATTCTTACCCAACAATTCCTAAATGTATTGTTTTTTCATTGTTTTATATCGTACATCGAGGGAAATTTGTATACATATAAGCAAAAGTTTCACCCTGGCCACAGTCCCCGAGAGACTGTGCCCTAACCAAAGCAAGAGAGTGTCTCAAAGTATGTATTCCCCAGACATAGACACTATCAATACATGTTATCGGCATGAACAGATGAAGGCCACTGCTTTGTAATTGTATACACTGTTCACTCAACGTTCAACCTCGGGAGTTATTCAGACAATTGGACAGTGTTACTCGAGAATTGCACAGAACAAAAACAGATAAAATTCGTCGTTACGTTGCAGAGAAGGATAATCGAAAATTTACTTACCGAAATTCAAACGATCGCCTTGATCCTCAGGGTGTTACTAGTATATTATAAATGGTGACCATTGTTCAAAGCCGGTCTCCACACGTTGATCTTGACGACGATGACATGAAAATTAACGCGTCTTGAACATTGCCTATTAGATTGTACATTCATAGCTAGCGTATATGAAGCTGTAACGGCGATGTCCGACGGCAAATTTCAGTGAAATTTTGTCAAAAATCGAGTGAAAAACAGCAACAATTCACTCAGCAATTCAAAAGGGTCGTAACTGCTGTTCTGATATCAGATTTGTCGCTGAGATTTGACCTGTGACACGCCAATCTGACCAATCACAACGAAGTCTTCACATGATCTATGATGTCATCAGGCATGATACTATTACCCCGGCGAAATGTCAACTGTGGTAAACTATGGTCAACAAGGTTTTTGATGGTTTTTGATGTTCGACCATGAACTACCATGGTTGGCTGTGATATGAGACCATAGTAGGCATTCCAATACTATGGTCTACCACAGTTAACCACGGTCTATCATGGCTAACCTGTTTATGGATATCAGCTACCATGGTTGACCATGGTATATGATGACTGATTGTATTCATGACCGTGGTTACCGATGGTTAACTATGGTTGACCATGATATTTGATGACTCATGGTAGTTTAATATTGATGCCCAATTTTCTTGATGATCATATTGATAATAGGCTGTATGTATATACACTCCTATAATTTACATAGTTGAGTCTCTTGACATCATTCATAGCTGTTAGAGAGAATTAATGTCGTTGCCTGGGAAGCTTAGAACAATTTGCTGTATTCTTGTACATGTCAGCAGACTGTGGACAAATATTGAGCTGAATTTCTTGGAATTATTGACATGGAGGGCATGAAAGCACTGCTGCAATGGCAGGAAGTTAAGACTATCTCAGTCTCACTCAATGTTTGCCTCAAAACATGATATCAACATAGGCAAGGTCATAGGTCCATTGTCATTGGACCTTTGACCCTTTACCATGATGTCACATGTCATAAAGCAATGCATTTGATCAGCTCATTTGAAGCAGCCATCTTCAAAATTCACTTCAAATGGATTGTCTGTTCAGTGAACAACTGGAAAAGTAGCTGTGTTTTTAACATTGATTTTGGGAGAAATTCTGGATTCTTTTGCTCATCATACATTCAGGGAAACACTCAGAAGATGTTGGAGGATGATCTTTGATAGAATCTGAAGGGCTTGGCTGTTATTGCAGTGGACACTATAATGGAGGCTAAGTTTGCTGATCCTTAAGCGAGTCTATCAAGTTATAATGACACCAGTCAGGGATCACTGGTGTTTTGCAGAGTTTTGGTGAGGTTTAAACCAAGATTTTTTCCATTCTGACAATTTTCCATCAATGTTTGTTTCAAAAGCCATCAAATACCATTGGTCGGCGATCATGGTTGACCAAGGTTAGTAACATGGTCAACCACGTTTGATGCCCATGGTCAACCATGGTTAACCACGGTTAACTACCTTGGTTTACCATGGTTGACCATGGTTGGTGACCATGGACAACCATGGTAATTTGTGCCATTTAACAAACATGGTCGACTATGAACTACCAAGGTTGACCATGGTCATATGACCATGAACTAACATGGTAGTCCATGTTAGACCACTGACACTTTCGCCGGGTTAATAACTTCCAGTACAAAGTCCTCGCAATTGTGATCGCTGTACGCGTACGTACGTAACACAGCATGATTTGTAGTGGAAGTTTTTTAAATGTAATTCACTGAAAAGTTGCAGCTTTTGACGGACTATCCAAGCAAAAGTATATTGAGAGCACCAGTGGCTATGACCCGACATAGCCCCACACTATGTACTACTAGCAGTTAGCACAGCAGTCAATGGCGCCGCGGGCTAACCGTGCAAACCCTTCATAGGCACTATACTAGAACTATTTTACAGTGTGCCTTCCCAGAGATACCGGACTTCAATTTCGATGAAAACTGTGTTCTATACGACAGGCGTAAGATACAAAAAATCTAACATACCAGTTCAACAATTTCTTCGATTTTTGTTCGGAGCGTTTCTCTGGAGACACATACGTACGTGTACATGTCCATCGGCAGGTTGAGATGTCAATCATTTGTAAAGTGGATGGCAGAATACTACTAATAATTCCTTTGTCTTTCTAAGTCGGCGATTGAGTAACTATACTGATCATATGATGGCTTCGGAAAATAATTGTCGAAAGACACAAATAGAATGAGTGTTTTTTCCGACGCGGTGACTGACATGCCTGTTGGCTCATTATTACCCAAACTGTGGCAAAGTTCTTTCCCTTCATGGATTATGGCCCTACGGCCGATTTTCGAGGGATGTTTGTTGCTGCCATGATTCGTGCAGATCATTGGCTCAAAACGTTTCCTGATGGACAGGGAAAAATGGTTCCATGGGATTTTTTGTGGCTGCCTACAGTCACAGTCCCTCTAGAGGGACTGTGCTACAGTGAAGGCCTAAGTATGAAACTACATTGTTATCAATAGATTACCCGTCTTATCAACTTCGTCACTTTTCTCGCCTCGATCACAATATTATTAGCTGCTAAATATCTCAAATTAAGCTATTTTGGCAATCCAGCGATCCCGCATCTTTATGTGATATTGTTGATGTAATCTGCATTTGTAAAATCTTGTCACTGTGTATCATTTTGAGAGTCAGGTACTTTTGTATGTGAATTTCCTAATTTCTTGGAAACTGACTAAGATTTGTCTTACAAATGTGTATACACGTTTTAACATCCCCAGTTTTGAAAAATCAATAAATATACTATTTTGTTATTAAATTAGAGTGCAAACATGTATATTCTTTATTCATGCATATGATATACATCTGCAGAAGCCAGCTAGGCACACATGTTAATAGATGTCATTTGGCTGCACAAGTTAACTTTGCCCTGTAACCGTGCAGCCTTGAATTCTTAGGCCATTCTGTACAGTGCTGTGACCATTGTATTTACGTAAGGCTTTCATGGCAAACATACCACAAAGCAATCTGCAACTTTGTTTACTTTAGTTTTGTGGTAGACATACCAAGAGAAAGATTGCTAATCACCACAAGTGCACCACTAGTGGTGACTATCGGCGCAGGATGAATAGAGTGTTGTGGCAAACAAACTTGTGCGTGGTATGTTTATCTAGAGCTTGCAGTATGTTTACCGCAAAAAATCTGTTTCGTACGGGGTGTCTTTGACGTATGTTGATTGTTTTACCATGACTTGTTTAAGGAAATGATCGACGAATTCTGACATGTGGAATGTTGGGCTTGAGCAACCGCTTATGATAGGGCGACCTGCGAATTTCGTCTTTGGTGGCGACGGTTTATGTATCTTAGGTAATAGATACCATCGTGGTGTCCGTATTTTGAAGTTAGACGGATCAAGATATTTGAATGTATGATAATCTATATATTTTTATCATACATTCTGCTGTCAGACTGTGTACTTGTTCGATAGTTCGTGGTGTGTCGTCCGCTAGCAGTTTTGTATAGTATTGTGTGTCGCGGAGTTGCTGTTCACACTCATTGATGTAATCTATTGTGTCAATAATTGCTGTCCCTTGTCCTTTGTCAAAGGGCGTGATTGTAACATTCCTGTTCCGTGATAGTGTTTTAATTGCTATTTTTTCTGCTCTTGTCATGTTTTGTCCAGTTTTGTGGAAGGGGATATTTACTAGAGCTAATTTTGTAGCTTCTAGGTAATTCTCTAGATTTGTGTTTTCACTTGTGTGTGGAGTCCACGTGGACTTGATTTTAAATTCGTGATGTAATGAAGGGAAAGTGGCTTCACACATCAGCCATCTCGTCTTGTATTTGCTTTGGTGTTTTTAGTGTCTGAGTTGTGTTTTGGCTGTTAGTGCGGAAATTAACAAGCGAGTCGTTAATTTTCAAATAAGCCTAGGCGAGACGTGGCGTAGTCAGATGTGTCCTTGACAGCGGTGACTCTTTTTTTATCCCCACGTTTCGAAACCAGAGTGGTCTCTTCCTCAGTCGCCTAAGATATGTGCATATCTTTTTTGTTTTATGTAATGTCGATATTGTTGATCTCCTGTGCTTCTAGCAGTGAAGCCAGAATGCTTATGTTTGGATCGTAATGTGTTCGTTTGTTCATTGACTTGTTTCTAATGCAATGGACTTTAGCCTTAATCAGTGTGTCGCTGATGTTCGTATTTTCTTTATTAAACCCTATTTTTTTAAAATCTAAATGTTTACCCGTAATTAAACCGATGGAAACAAGAGCAAGTATGGGTCCCAAAAGTGTAGGCTATCCATCCTGATAATCGTTTTATTTCACTGTTTAGAATAAAATCCTTTTTAAGATCACCTGCATAGTTATCTCGGTCATCGATTGGAACTACCTGACTTATTGCTCTTGCTCCTAGATCTATGAAACTTTGAGTGATATTATCACTTATAAGAGAACTGTATTTCGCTTCATCGACTTTAAAGGCTTGTGTTATGAATACATCTTTCCACGTTTCCACTTCTCTAACTGGAATCTCCTTACCAAAAAATAACTTACTTTGACCACTTGCGATGACACAGAGTATTTTTTCACGTTTCGTCTCTATTATGGATCGAGCGTCCGACGCTGCGGTTGGTAGTGCCGCTGTCGTATTTGCCGCTGCCGATGACTTTATTAAATTCTCCATTGTTTTTAGTATGTTATCTATTCTTAGTAAAAAATAAAAAATTCGTTTAAACCTGAATCCGAAATATAGTATTAACATAGTCTGGAATGTCAGTATGATTCCGAAGTATGTAATATGAAAATTCTCCTCCATTAAAATCTATCTGTATATAGAAACACGAATCATGAGTACAGACCTATTCCCGGTTGCTTTTCAATTGAATAAAACCGCTGGCGGACATATACCGACAGTACAGCATGCTGATATTCCTCCCAAACCAAACAACATAAAACCTATTCTCATGGACTTAGAAATATATGTAACGCCGACAGATAAATTTACTTTTCATCCTCGGGATGTGTTCAAAGATAACGTAATCACTCATCGATCAGCAAAAGAAAGTAATGTCTGGCTGGGCAGCCCGCACATGAAATATTGGGACCAGCAATTAAATTTTGCTGTATGGTGCAGCACTACTGGTTGTGGTATATCATTCGCCCATCTCTTCGATAAGAAATTTCCGCCGCAAATACGATCATTCTGTCGTTTTCATGTATACTTTACAATACGTCGGATTCTTCATGAAATGGGCGTTGCACTTCCAGACGATACTGTCTTCAAAGCCGGTGACAATCCGTACAATCTCGTCCAATATGAACTTCTCTGTACAGAATTTGGAAATATAAGCCCAACGAAGTCTGACTTTCGTTATCGTTTCGGTCAAAACTCAGGTCTTGGATATGGATATATATATTACACTAATCGTGGCCCCGTTCGACAGCCAAAAGCAATATACAATGGTCATGACTTTTTCCTCTCCGCTGACGGAGGCAGTTATTACATACATACAATTTTTGGAAAGAAAAAACATGTACTGCCCGACAAAGACAGACCACACTATTATTTCTTCCGAAATGATGGATCGGAGGGTCAATACAATAGTTTCATCCCTCTGAAGGGAGAAAGGGGACTAACAAAAGCCTGTCTCGCCCGCCTCAATGAAAGCCTTGAAGCCTACGTATATTGCATACTTGGCGCACAAGCTAATATTCGCAGTACCATAGTGGGCGATACTGGCAGTGCAGAGCAAGTAAGAAAAGAATTCGGCATTCTCCTCGAAGATGAAATTCGTAATACCGACAAAGTAATCAGTTATAGGCGATACCAAGACACAATAATGAATACTGGTGTAAAACTTGATATGGCAGTTTCGCCCAATTTACTTCTCTTGCCGTCTAAAATGGTCATTCTTTCGGGCCCAGCAATCACAGGTTATAATAATGAATTGCAATACGCAACAGAATCTATGGTCTTCGGGGTGAATGGTGATATAAACACGGAAATTCGAGAAAGTGCTATACATGAGATGGAAGAAGAGATCGAAGTGGCAGAGGAGCCGTGAAGTCCCAGGACGACCCGCCTCACAATGACACGAGTCGGATTCCTATCGGAACCGTTCCGGCAGGGGTTCCGAAGGCAGTAGATACAATCGCCGGCGCGGATCCTATTCACGAATACGGCAAAATTGGTTTGTTATCTTTAGCCATATTCATTACATTTATGTACAGTATATAGATCCGATGTATGCAACCATACCATTCAACATGATTGTAACTGGGCCGACAAATTCTGGCAAAACAGAATATGTGATGGATCTCCTCACCGGTCCGTACTTAAGGAAATTTGAATATATAGTTTTCATTTGTCCGACATTCATGAACAATAAAACGTATAATAAAAGATTCATTTTTACCGATGATAATGTGTTTATATTTCCGGTCGGACTCGATGCTGTGGATGATACACTAGCCTTCGTACATAAGGAATGGGCCGGCACGAACACTTTGATAATCTTTGACGACTGCTCATCGTCCAAAGATATGAAGAAGCGCAGTGACTTTTTAGTCAAACTTGGTTTCAGCGCAAGACACGATGGATTATCTGTCTGGGTTCTGACTCAACAATATACTAGTATTAGTAAACCATTCAGGGAAAACATACAGATGTTAGTACTATTTTACACACCCAGCAAGACAGACAACAAGACTATTAAAAAGAATATGAAATGGAGGTGTCAGAACGGGAGGTGGGTTCCCTAATCAGACAATTGAAAAATACACCATTCAGTAAACTAGTATTTCATTTACGGCATCCGTACGACATACAATTTTTCGTATAATATAGCTAATCATGGCTTCGCCCGAAGGCTCTCTAAGAGAATTATATTACAACCCGAAAACTGGTTTTGGAGGTGTACAAAAATTATATGATGCAGCACGCTCCAGCAGACTAAAAGTTACTAAGAAAGAGCAGGGTTCTGCCCATGCCGGACAGGCGCTGGACTGGCCCGTCCGGCACTCAGAATTTCCGACCAGCATTGACAAGTGACCGACAGGCACTTGTACTTGCAGTTCAATGCTTTGAACAATCAACATGAATGTCTATGAGTGACACTTTTGAGGTCAAGCAATTCATAAAATTGCATGAAGAGTTGATGAAAACAATTGTACTATAGAATGCCTTTCAATAAAATGCTATTTAAACAATACCACTGGTTGATTACCGTACGCTGATTTTGCATATGAAAAGCTGTTCAGCTGTTGAACGTACGTTCACAAGATCATCGCCCTATTGAACTAGACACGGTTTTCCTGTCACACAGTATCTCTGTACGATCGAAAGAAGGAGAAAAACTGAAGTTGTTTTGCTTTGTATCAAGGTTTAACACCACAAAAATGAAGTACGGAAGCGAAAATGAGCACAAAAAACCGGACTTCTAACTAAAACGTACTCTTCAATGTTCAGTTCAAACTCAATGAGTGGCATCGTGGAAAGACTGCATGCAATGAAAGTCACGAGCAAGTTTGGTGTCAACGAATCCAGTCTTTGAATTATCAATGAACACTCACTCATTTTTCAGGTCAATAAGCCAAGAGTTACTTGTCCGTGGCAACAAGCCTCTCCGTTTGTGAATTTTCTCATTCTACAATGACTATCAAGAAGCAATTGAAGTGAATTTTACATCGAGAAATTCCACTTTCAAAACTATGGCCGATTAGCCAACCCCTAAGTTCTTGGTTTAAACTCTATAGAGTCTGCGCATGAGCAGTAACAAGACCACCTAGGTCATTTGAAAAAACACTGGATGCTGGTACAGTGCAATGGTAATCCAAACTTCATAGTGGTGAGGGATGATATAAGCACAGGAAAATGATTACAAAAAGTGGTACGTTATTTTTCAGAAGCTTCAAAAGATTCCTTTACAACTACTAAAGATTTTCTTTCTGTTTTGTTCAGTTAAGGTTCCAAGACAATAAATTGACCATTTTAAACTAACAATTCTCTAGTGTTTAATAAGCTCAGAACCCCCGTAAATTGTATATTTTCGGAAAGCATAGATATAGGGGAACATTTTGGTTACCATAGTGTCACCATTGTTTACATAACTATCACGTGACAGGTAATTTGCATAACCTTTCAAAAATCGGTTTTCCCTATGTTTTGTTTCAATGCTTTGAGATATCTGGCTGAAATTTGTGTGAGTGCAAGCTGTCCTGAGGGTCTTTAAAAGTGTGTCTCAGAATTTTTTTAAACCTTCTAAAACAATTTTTATGCCAGAAAAACTTCCAGAGCAGTGAATTTAAGCGTAGTTGATTTCTTTAAAATTATGCTCCAAAAAAACTAAGCAAGATATAAAAAATCTGAGACACACTTTTGAAGAGCGTTGTGACAGCTTGCATTCAAGCAAGTTTGAGTCAGATATTTTGAAGTATTGAGACAAAACATAGGGAAAACCGATTTTTGAAAGGTTATGCAAATTACCTGTCACGTGATAGTTATGTAAACAATGGTGACACTGTGGTTACCAAAATGTTCCCGTATATCTAGGCTTTCAGAAACGTATACTTTACAGGGGTTCTGAGCTTATTAACCGTTACAGAATTGTTAGATTAAAAAGGTCAAATTTCTTGTCTTGGAACCTTAAAACTGAAAAAATACTTTGAATATACATTGGAATTGGCTATTATTTGTATATCAAGCCCTAAGAATGTAAAATACAAGCATATAAATGTTACAGTTTTTCATGAATATTAATGCTCATGAATATTAATGAGCCGTCCAGCACTCTTGGAACTCTGGGCAGAACCCTGGAGGTACAGGACTGGTTAAAAACTCAGCTAACTTATAATCTACATAAACCGGTACCTCGTACTCGAGGTGGGAGGCGCGTTTTCGTATCATCGATAGACAATTTTTGGCAAGCAGATCTCGTGGAATTCCCTTCACCATTCGCAAAAGAGAATAAAAACATTCGATACATGCTAACAGTAATCGATGTGCTCAGCAAATATGCATGGGCCAGGCCGATACAGTCAAAAACGGCAGATGATACTCTGCAGGCACTACAAGACATAATTAAGAAATCCGGGAGGCAACCCGACAAACTTCAGACAGATGAGGGGCGGGAATTTACTAACCGAAAAATGCAGAAATGGTTGGAGGAGTCGGGAATTCACTGGTTTCACACCTACAGTGACAAAAAAGCTAGTGTTGTGGAACGTTTTAATCGTACTCTTAAAACGATGATGTGGAAATACTTCACATACAGACAGACACATGAATGGCTCCCCATTCTACCAGAACTTCTCGAGAATTACAATAACACCGTACACGGAAGTATCAAAATGAAACCCGTCGATGTAACGGAGGACAACGATTGGCAGGCATTTTATACACTTTACCCTGAGTTGGCAGCCATGGGAGCTAACCCTGAATTCAAGCCGGGAGAACGGGTCCGAATTACAAAATACAAGACCACTTTCAAGAAAGGATATTTACCAAATTGGACAGAGGAGATTTTCATAGTTTCAAAAGTGGTGTACGCAGCTGGACTGGGAACACCGCCAGTTTATAAGATAAAAGATCTGAATGGAGAGGAAATACTCGGCACTTTCTATTCCGATGAACTTCAGAGTGCTGCTGGTGCCGACGAGCTGTACAGAGTAGAACGAATTTTGAAGACGAAAAAAATTAGAGGAAAGAAATACTATCTGATAAAATGGCGCGGTTATCCAGAAAGTTTCAATAGTTGGGAGCCAGAGGAAAATGTTATTAGAACTTCGTAAGTACTCTCTGTTTCATATTGTCTTGCTCGAGTCAGAATATTCCGCCTGCAATAATCAAATTTCATATCTTTGAATATGATAATGAAACTATGTAAATGGTCAAATGCTCTAGAAACAATCTTTTTTTCTTCCGACGAAACGCCTCGGATTCTAGAAAAAGTTAGATGTTGAATTATGGAAGAGTCACAAATAATGTAGTTGGCTTTCCCAGCGGAGTCTGTACCAGCCCGACATTGTAAACTAAGAGTATGTTCTATAAACTGGTTCTGAAAATCGGCAATCGAAACTTTCCCATTATAAAAGTCGGCAATGTTGCTAGAAAAACTAGTGTCAAATTCTGGTACGTGAGTCGCCGCCAAATTTACTGCATCGTAACTCTTACCACTTCCAGTTGGGCCATTTATGAATATGTATGGCATTTTGTGCTATCTATATCATAGAAAAATTTTTGGCAATCCTTTCTATTTCAGATGCAATAAAAATACTTGAAAGTGGAGAAAACAATACCCAAATCAGTGGCGGCAAACTCATATTTGGTGAATATGTAGATCCTATTATATATGTAGACAGTGAGCTAGAAGTGGTTTTCAATATCGGACCTAAATATGGTTCAAAAGATCCTGCTACATGCGATGAAATGTGTGTCCGTTGGCAACAAAGTCTTCAAAAGTTTACCGATTTAATAGTATTCCGTACCTTAGGTGAAAGTTTCGATGCATCCACCGCTAAAAGTTATGCTGCAAGCCTGGCCGCTCACTCCAAGAATCCTATTGGAACCGAAGGGAATCCGCAGGTATTATTTTACAATCCTTCTAAAGTGTATCAGAAGCGAGGGAGCGACAAACAGACAAAGTATTTTAAATTTCGGTTTAAAAGAGGAATTCCCGATTTCGCTACATGTATTGATATAGTTCAAGAAATCGACTGTGGTTTTAAAGCAGTGAGCCGATTGCCAGCCAGAGAAAATCCTGCTATTGTACCTCGTAATATCCGAAAAGGTAGTAAGATAGAATTCTTAGCATTTAAACCACGCTTATTTAAAAGTAATCTTTCTTTCACTATAGAGAGGTTATTTTGTGCCACGAAAAAACCAGAAATTCAAGATGCGGAAGAACTAGTTGACTTAGAAAGATTAGGTGAGATATATAAACAAATAAATGCTGCCAAAAAATATTAGTGATTTTTGATGACAAAACATAGAATATTTTTATTTTAAATTTTTTTAGGATAGTATATATTATAAAGATTATTATGGATGAGAATATTGACGTTTCCCGCCGCTTATGAAAAGCATTCGACGGGGCAGTTTTACGAAAAGAATTTCCTGAAGTCAAGCGAGTCGAGGATATCGAAACGATCGATATCGAAGGTATGACCAAAATAAGAAAGATGTACTCTGTTTATACAGATATGGAAGTCAAATTATTGGATCCGAAAAACGGTAATACACAAATTCGTACATTGCCTGTTAAATTAAAAGATACATACACAAAAGATGTAAGAGGATCGGAGATAAAACAACAATTAATAGATCGCTACGACCATATGCTTGATACAATTGAAAATGTTGAGGGTTCTGGTCTCGTTCTCGAGGAGATACTTAATTTTGAAGTAATTCTAGTAGAAATTTTACTCGGGGCCGGAACGCGTTCCGAAGGGGAACGAGTCCAACTTCCAGGATGGTTAAAAAATAAGCATTGTGTGAGCGATCTTATTCTTCCTTTCGGCAGCGAGAATTGTTTTCAGTATGCCGTCGTTTCAAGTTTAAAGTTGGGCGACATCACGTTTCGCAAAAAGAAATGCGGCCAGACTAGAAAAAACTGGAAGACGTATGACAAATTTATGGCCGATTACTGTTTTGATGGAATACCATTTCCTACGCCCGCCGATGAGACTGTATTCAAGCGCTTCGAGCAGCAAAATCCAGGCATCAAACTCCAAGTATTTCAGATCTACGAAAATGATCCCGATCCGTCCGGCGTAACTGTATTATATAGTAGCTGTATCGGAACTGAGGGCCTTGCGGAGCTCGTTCAGATAGGGATCAAATAGCAAATATTTTACTGATAGTCGGCGAAGACGGCAGCCACTATGTACCAATTACTAAATTAAATCGCCTTCTTAATTCTAACAGTAATCGAAAGAATGAGCGCAGACGGAAGTGTATTTGTATGGTTTGTAAGCGGGGTTTTAAGTCAACAAAAGAATTAGAAATACATCAGGTGTACTGTGGGACAGACACGGCTCAGCCAGTTTTTCCTAAGGAAGTGTGTCAATTCGAAGGACATCGGAAAAAGGTTCCCTGTCCCTACGTCGTGTATGCAGATACTGAGGCAATTATTGAGAAGGGCACCGGCCGACACATTCCAATTTGTATTTCGTATATTATTATTGAACGATGGCCAGGCAGTAAGCCGAAAGTTTTTAGTAAAAGAACATTCACAGGTACAGATTGTGTTACAGAATTTCTAAAGGATATGAAGAAAAGGGCTGAGAATTATTCGAAATCGTATTATTGGAAAATAAAACCGATGAAAGATAGATCTAATTACAACAATCCAGACTGTATTGCATGTGGAGATCAAGCCGGATACCGAATAGTGAAGGATAAAGATACTTTTTATTGTGAAAAGTGCCGCCCATCAAGAACCATTCCTATATACTTTCACAACCTCAAGGGATACGATGGTTCTTTTATTTTACAAAAAATACATGAAATCAGGGATGTTGACCCTTCCGTTCCGGTAGGGGAACGCGAACCAGAGCCAAATATCATAGCTAAGACGGGCAATGGTGGAATTATGTGTCTTATGAAAACATTTATTTTTAGTGCCTCAATTGTTGTCGATGGGGAGAGGGAGACAAAGAAACGTTTCTTTCTATAAAGTTTATGGACAGTGCTCAGTTGATGTCTGGGTCGCTCGCTAAGTTGGCAAAGACTGTGCCAGAGGATGGATGGACGGCAGTACCACTTTCGTACCCGGACATTCAGCGGGCGAAAGGTTTCTTCCCGTATGAATATTTAGACTCGGTTGACAGACTAGAAGAGGACAGCTCCCGGAGAGACACAAATTTTTATAGTGAATTAACGGAAGAGGGGATTTCGGAGTCCGATCATGAACATGCATTGCGAGTATGGACGAAGTTGGATGTCGGACGATTAAAGATTATATGGAATTCTATTGTGAGACAGACGTTCTCCTTCTTGCGAATATATAAGTTAGATCCAGCCCACTATATGTCAGCGCCTGGCTTGACATGGGATGCTATGTTACTTTACACAGGTAATAAATTTAAACTCATTCAAGATGCTGAGCAGATGAATTTCATTCAGAGGGGAATTCGAGGTGGTATCAGTCAGTGTAATATTCATTATTTACAGACAAATCATCCAACTTACGGGAATTACGATCCGGAGAAACCGTTAACTGAAATAAAATATCTCGATGCTAATAATCTTTACGGATGGGCAATGAGTCAACCAATGCCAATGGGCGGACTTCATTGGATGACGATGGAAGAATTGTTAGAATGGGAAGGCGGAGCAGGCTTGGATTGGGGACCCGGCGCTAGATTTCCGCCAAGTTTTCTAGAAGTAGACTTAGAATATCCAGCTGAATTACATGAAGAACATTCCGATATACCACTAGCGCCGCATCACTACGAATTTCCGAGGCAGGGCAGTCGACTGATTACAAGTCTAATGGACAGAGAGAGATACGTCTTACATTATAAGTTGCTTGAATTCTATCTTCGGATGGGAATGCGACTGAAAAAGATTCATCGGGCGCTTGCCTTTGAAGAGGCGCCATGTCTTGCAGAATATATTGACTTTAACACTAAAATGAGGGCAAAGGGAAAGACAGATTTTGAAAAGAATTTCTATAAGCTTATGAATAATGCAATGTTCGGCAAGACAATAGAAGATGTTCGAAAGTACAGAGACTTTAAATTTTGTTTCGGGCAGTACGGATAGTGGTCGTAAAAAGGTTCAGAAGTATAATCCAAAGATGAAACATATAACTCTCATAACTTCCGAAGAGGATGGCGATTCCTGCGACAGTGTCCTACTGGAACTGAAAAGGGATCAATATGAATATAAAAAGCCAGTTTTCATTGGCGCGGCAGTGCTTGAACTTTCTAAACTGCTTATGTATGAGACGCATTACAATTACTTTCGAAAGCAGTTCCCTGGAATACGATTAGCCTACATAGATACTGACAGTTTTGTTTACAGTGTACCTCTTCCTTCCCCGGACGTAACTTTCAATGATATAGTCCAAGAAGATGTGGAAAAGAATGGTAAGGAAACGATATATGATACTAGTGGGATAAAAGACGGGATGGGAGTTCAAAGATTAATAAAAAGGTGATAGGTAAATTTGAAGATGAGTTGAATGGAGAACCTATTCTTGATTTTGTCGGCATACGCTCGAAAGTGTATGCTTTTCGGACTCCAACTTCGGAGACGAAAAAAAAATAAAGGGATAAAAGATGTTTGTGTTAGAAAACATTTGAACTTTGAAGACTATAAGGATCTGTTTGAAACTGGGAAATTCCGAAGGAAGGAGACCGAGCGGGCACAATTTGTACAGTTTGTACGGAAAAAACCTGGAGAAATCCGTAGTGAAAAGCGTAGTAAAATCATGATGGCGCCAAATGATATCAAACGTGTGCAGTTATACAATCCAGACACGGGCGAATGGTTGGCAGAAACATGGCTGATAGGACGGAGTTCCCCTTCGATAGGGCTAACGGAGTTAACTTTCATATCCATTTAATCCATAATGTCGCATGTATCTTTCTAGCGGTGGACTAAATCCTTCTTGTTTTTGTATTTCTAGTGCCTGATGAAATATGTCCTGAATAAGTTCTGAGGCGTTTTCTGTTGTTGCGCCTTTTTCTTGTATTTGTGTAAGCAGCTGTTTATATTGGACGTAATAATGTTTATATTTCTCTCGCCTTTTTGATACTCCTGTTTTTCCTTGTATCACATCAATAATAACACCTGGTATAGGAGTTAAAGCTAAAAGAACTGGAACTGCTGGAATCGCTGCTATGACAGCAGGACTTACAAGAATGCCCTAAGTCATATTAAGAGCCATATCAATTCGGCCCATTAATTTATAACTGCGGCGATATGCAGCGCTAGTTCTTTCGATATAGTCAGCCAACTGTTCAACGCTTTCAACAACTGAGACGTGCATTTTTTTACTGTATATGTAAGGGATGATAAAAAATAATTGTAGTAATATAGAGAGACAATATGGCAGAAGGAGGAGAAAATATAGAACTCCAGGATTTCGATGATGCAAATTTAAATGATTATGATGATGCTACTGCTGAAACAACTTTTTTCTATGATGATGCCTTTGCAAACCCCGACCCTTTAGTGGATAGCCCACAGGTGGATCGTTTAACTAAACAGAGAGTAGAACTTGTAAAGCAAATGGCTGAACAATTCTTAGACGAGAATAATATTACTGATGAAGCAGCACGAATTGAATTGATTAATAATGCTGAGATTAGGGATGGAAAGCTGTATTATAAAACCTCAGGCTTCAAAAGATACAGGAGGTGGATTTTATAAGCTCGAGCACATTAAAGAGAGAAAAAGGAGGATATGAATTTATGAGTAGATGTATTCGGAGGCTCGCTCTAGCGCAGAGCCTGACTATGTAAGTTCTACATTGTATTCTGAAGATGTGAAAAAGATAAAATACCGGCTGAGAAGATGACGCCAGACGACATTGGTATATACAAAGATGAACTGACATTCTTACGGCAAGATGCTAGCGGTAATGCACATAAAATACAAGCTTTTGAAAATAAGATTGATGAATGGAATAATCTAAACCCTGAATATAGAGCTATTAATGATGAATTAAAGATTGCGAATATGCGTCTTGACGAGCTTAAAAATGAGAAAGGTAAAATAAGTCTAGAGAAAAAAAAGAAGTTGAAAACCACTTAAAGGAAATTCCTGAAGATGACACCTACGCAAAAGGAAAGCCGAAAAAACTACTAGCTGAACTCATAACAAGCGAAGCTAAAATTGACAATCGAATTAAATATGAACATGATAAGATCAGTGAGGCACATGAAAGTCTGGCTACGACTAAGTCTCTTCGTGATGTAATTTCCGATCCAGATTTGGCACTAAGGTTTAAACTGACAGAGTTATTTAAACGGAATGGTATTACAATAGCTGCATTACTTACTGCCCTTGGAATGACAATATCAACAATTGCCCTGGCTGTGACTAAAGGAGGACGAGCAGCAGGAACTGGAGCAAACAATGGCTCAGGTCCGCCCAAAGTATATACAAAAGCGAAAGAAATTGTAAAGCAATTTGGCGAATGGTTAAAAACATTGGCTGCAAAAAGTGCTGCTGCAATACCAGGTTTAATCGGTTCCCTTGTTAGTTTTCTATTAAAAACAGCAGGATCAGTGGTCGGATTTGTTGGAGAACAGCTATGGATATTTTTAACAGGTTTAACATTAGTCATAATAAATAAAATTATGTATTAATATATGACCAAGCATGTTTGGTGAAAAGAATATTACAAAGTTTCTTTCTAAAAATAAAGACCTGTTTGGTTTCTCTGTCGAATTGGAATGGTGTAAACTCCGACGAGTAAATCGACATATCCTTCGAGCAAATCCAGGTGTCTGACTCAAAGATGATAATCTATATCATAACATATTAGCTTTCATTAAGGAATGTCAAAAGACTAACTTCTTTAAGCGACTAGAATTCATAAACGTATTCCAAGAGATTGATAATGATGACCAGGAGGTCACATATTTACAAGAATATTGGGTTCTTCGATTGATTTGCGACACAGGTAATCGATTTATCTTTCAGTCAGATGGAAATATTTATGTAAAGATGTGATTTATTTTTGATTTTTTCTTCTGAGTTACTATATACATTACACGAAAATGGCCCAGGTATACGATAGATCATTATTACCGAATTGCACCAACCGAATACCGAATGGAAAGAAGTCAGAAAGAACTCATCATGTGAGGCAGATCCAGGTCAGACACTTATCATACGATGTCCGAAGTTAGAAAGCGGAGTAGTACTAGTTCCAGATACTTTCGACCTAGTTTTTGATCTCGAAGTAATGGGACATGAAGATAACCGAGTAGTACAAAATGTTGCAAAAAATTTGGTGGAGCGTATGGTTCTCACATTTGGAGGAGGCAGGCACTTTTCAATTTGAATAATATAACCTTATTGAATGTTATCGCGATCTCTTCAAACATAAAAAGGAGAGAACGAACATGACACTGTACGGAATTCAGAACGAAAATCTAAGAAAATTGAGAAGTGGCGCAAAAGATGCAGATCACGCTGTCGTGGACGATAGTTTACTTTTTGACACATATAAAACAATTCGTCTGAATCATCCCCTCATAACAGGTCATGGGGTTGCATATCAATCAGTGTTAGGGAGTCATATCGAATGGGAAATTACGCTTGCACCCGCCTCCAAATTACTTGTCAGTAATGATGTTCTGATGGTGATTACCCAGTGAGTCATAGCTAGCGCATTGCACAAGTCCCATTCGGAACGTGAGTGACCTATATCTGACTCAGCGGGGAATTTCCCACTGAGTTCATATATAGGTCAATGCACTATCTGCTGTATATGACTCATCGTCAGCTGTCACGTAAGTGAGGTGACCTGTATATGAACTCACGTACGCGTATGCCACAAACGCGTAAGAGGGAAGGAATTCCTCCTCCCTGTAGTTATTTTTCGAATAACATGGTGTAAAAAAATCTTATTCATCCCAGTTATACACCTTTATTATACTACTTAAGACCAAAACTATTTTGAAGGGATGGGGAAGTGCGGAAATGAGGGGCGTGAGATAAAGGCATTCCTATTGCTGCATTCGATGCAGCCCCATTATTCCATTGACAATATACTTTATATTAATAGTGTTGTGGCAAGGATAACATAAGCAAATCAAATCAAATTCGAAAAACATCAACGCTCTTGTGTGGATTTTGCTGAACATGGCTGATTTCAATATTTCACTCTAAAGATTTGGTATCTGGCAAAGACAATTTTGAAGTAAAGACAAAATTAACACTTCAAGGCGAACAGACGCCGGGTTGTGTGTTTCACATGCACTCAGGTCAGCAGGGAAGTGCGTCATTACTATTTCCGGATTGCTAATTCTTATTTCTGAATTATTTAACTTTTTTCCACATTGAGCTATCTTTAGGCAGTTTATACAGTAGCTGAGAATTTTCTGATTGATCACACATGCCGCAGCACTTCGTCAATCATTTCCCAATAACGTGATGCCAAAAATAAATTACCTGACCTTGCCACACATTGAAGAAGCTACAGCGTCATTGATGATATTTTTTTCTTTAAACTACTTTTCTTTCTCTTTCTTCATTTCACTCAATGGGAGTACAGATTTACCACAAACACAACTATCACTTTCCATCAACGGATCCAGTCATACTTCCTGGTCTCTATGAGTTCCCTTGCTCCTTGGTTCAGTCTGCATTTCCTTAAGCTGTCAAAATCAGCAAACCTTAAAAGGTTGAAATAGGCTAATCTGCATAACTTTAAGATTGAAAACATGTTCTCTATAAATGAGAAGGAAAAAATGTAAAACACCACCAGACATATTTGGAGGTCAGGGATGGCAAACTGAAAAACAATTTCAAAAATATAGACATGTATTTAATGACAACATGTAATAGCATTGGCAAGTAAAATGCCTCAGCCATTATTTATAGTGTTGGGTGTACGTGTACTCCTGAAGTAAGATGAACAGGTATAGATTTGTCCTATATCAACAATTTATGAAGCCTTATACATGTAGTCTACAAAGTAAAGTGATTGACACATATGAGATCAAAAGCTGATTCCACCTTGTGACATTACCGTGGTTATAATGCTATTGTCGTTTACGTGGTAGTCTGTCGGACCCGGCAAGGCTGGTATTCCAATGTTGAAGGGATGTAAAGACGACTGGAAGCAGCGAGTACTATAATCTAAGATGCTACTTTATTACACTAAACACTAAGCTACATACATAGAGTGATTCTAAGCTGGAGACTGACTTGAGTACACGTGGGCCAAGACAGATATACATGCCCTCATGAATAGTAATGACAGCTCATGAATAATAATGACATGACACTATGTCACACATCTACACACACAAAACCTTCCTTTTTGTCTGTTTCAGCAATTATGACCTGGCACATAGTGTGTGGGGAAGTATAGCTGAATCATTGTAAATCATGAGTGGCATTATACATAAGTGAAATTTCTCTTTTGCGTTTTAATTAGTGTCTTAGAAATTTAGAGTTCGATGATTTTATAGGGTTCAAGTTAGAATTTGCACACACACAAACAGAGACATAAAACATCTATTTATAAATTTACATTAAAATTAAGGTTGTTATTTGACACTCAATGCAGTTTTGAGTTCTGCCAAGCCCCTATCATTAATGTTGCTTGTCTTAAGGTTGTTTGATATCAGTGATGTTGCCATCACTTCAAATAGTGGTCTAATTTCTGCAGTTTTTGAGGTTTATCAAAAACAACTTTAACCGCAATCATATGGAAATTCAATCTTGAACAAGAATGCCAGTCAAGTCATTGTCCTATGGCATATCACTTATATTTATTTATTACAGGAAAAGAATTGGGTATGAGGTCAGTTAAGCAAGATTGTGGTCTAACGTATGCGGTATGGACCGATAGATGTATTTCTTTGATTTTGATACTCTTGCTAACTGTTATTCATGATGCTTGAAACACTTAATATACAATCCATAAACATGAAGACATCTTTCACAGCTCAAGGAAGGATTTGACGGATTTGACAGACTATTTGAAAACATTGGAGCACATCTTTCACAGCTCAAGCAAGGGTTTGACGGATTTGACAGACTATTTGAAAACATTGGAGCACATCTTTCACAGCTCAAGCAAGGGTTTGACGGATTTGACAGACTATTTGAAAACATTGGAGCACATCTTTCACAGCTCAAGCAAGGGTTTGACGGATTTGACAGACTATTTGAAAACATTGGAGCACATCTTTCACAGCTCAAGCAAGGGTTTGACGGATTTGACAGAGTATTTGAAAAGACATTACTGGAAGCCCATCAACTGAGTCATATTTATAACAAGACAACAGACAGCATAGCTATTAGACTTGTGAATTACATACCCAGAGCATGTATAAAATTGTAACAAAATATGCTGAGTCCATAACTGATAATGTGAATGACTTGTTTATTATATGTCGGGCGGTTGGACATTATATCTCTTCATTGATATTTAAAACTCATTGTCCTTGCAAAAGAACAAGAGGTTTTATAGCTCCTTCTTTCTCATTCCTTTATTCTTGATATCAACATTGACAAATAACTGCACATACATGTACTGCTAGTCATACTGTTAACTCCATGGCTTTATATTGTGTTTGTCTTTTCTCTTGGGCTTGTTTTATTTATATGGATATTTTTACCACTGCATAAAATTTTCTATATTTTCCTATTCAGTTGTGCCTCATCATTTCAATTACGTGTCCAAAGTTTTTAACTATACATGGGCAAATGCTCTTTGCTGTCTTCGGTGAAAGCATAATACGGGCAGAATGCAATGTTGTTTTCACAAGTAATGTCTTCACCGAACACTGATTTAGTTCATTTATACATCCCTCACACTATAATGTGTGTGTCAATAACGCCGTTAATACACACAAAGCATTGATTTTCAATCACGTTGACACGAAATCACGAATTATTTTGTCTTTTACAGAGTGTAAAAACAATAGACTATTTCAATTTAAATTGGTGGTAAAACCTTGTTTCTTGCGAGTAAACAATACTGGTAACCATGTAAAACATGCCAATACGGCAAAATGGGCAGAATTTGAAAAAAAAGTCATGCAACTGTTACAGAAAAATAATTCAGGACATGTGATATACAAAACTACCACAATAAGATCATATACTTTATTAACACACATCATTCCATGGTAAGGATGAAAAGGGTTACATGCTCTTAGAAGAGAGAGAAAAATAATTAGTGTCTCAGAAGGCTCACTGCAAATACAAGGAAAAATTCTAAACTAAGACACTACATACTTATCGCAAAAAGAAAAAAAGATACAGAATACAGTCAGTGATTATTGTTATAATATTTTTGCCGTAACTCCATACATGTAAATATATATTTTGCCACATTGATTCCCAAGGTCTCCTTTTCCATAATAAATTTAAACTTATTTGTCAAAGACTTGAAATTAGCGCAGAGCTTTTCCGCTGCTGCAAATAAATGGATCCTTTGTTCCTTAAAAGCAGGACATGTAATAATAAAGTGAAATTCATCTTCAATTTCATTAGTTTGACACAGGTCACAAATTTTTCCATACACGGGTGTTTTGCTATGGCGCCCGGTTTGTATTTAAGACAGTAGTAACTTATCCTAAATTTTGTCAAACAAGTACGTAACGTCACATTTTTTATTTCAGTGATATAATTTTCGAATTCAATTCGTTCTTTAAAGATTCTGTAAGTTTTCAGTTTGTTTTTTGCATTTGATTTTGCACTATTGTCATCAATTATTTCCTGCTTCAACTTATCATTGAACTCCTCTTTTAGTTTATCATATATTATATTGAAACTGGAGGTCGTGTTCATTTCATCAAGATTTACTACATAGGATTCATTTATTTTGTATCTAATGACTCTATTCATATATACCATTTACATCTTATTTCTTATTTACCCAACCAAGCTCACCATAGACGGCCCATCTTTGATGAGTTTTTCGAAATACCTAAAAACGAAGCGACAGAAGTTGATATGCACCTCTTCTATAGCTGATTTTTGGTTGTATTCATCACCCCATACCTCATTACCATACACAATAATATGTCTAATAATTTTATCAAAAAGAAGGAAGCATTAATGAGACACTCAAATTGCGTTCGAATCCATTTTTTTAGTGAAAATATTGGTTTTTGTCACTTTTTCTTCAGATTTTCCATCCCTACTTTGAATTTGCCATGAGGACTAATTATTAGTCCAAGATGATTAAACTGTTTTACATTTTTACGTTCTGCTCCTCCTAAGAAGAATATATCATTCTAAAGGAATCTATTAGATTTATTGAAAATCATTATCTTTGACTTGTCAATGTTGACTAAAAGTTTCTCCCTGGACGTGTATGTATGTAATTTATCCAAATAATTCTGCAGCCCTTGCTTTGATTTTGACAAAATGACAAAATCATCTGCGTAGAGTAGGCAGCTGACCTGAGATTTGTTAAGTTGGGCGGATCACAGCTGCCATGGTCAAAAATTTCTGGTAAGTCATTAATGTACAGGTTGAATAAACTTTGACTTAAAGTACATCCCTGTTTTACTCCGACGTTGGATTGAAATTGTTTTGTAAGGCCATCTTTAGTTTTAATCTTATATGTGATATTAATGTGCATAGCTTTAATGATGTTATACATATTACCCGTTACATTGTTTTTCAGTAAATTGTAATAATGTCCAGTGTGCCAAACACAATCGAAAGCTTTCTTGAGGTCATTGAAGCAAGCATATAATTTATTTGAATGCATGGTTTGACTTATTTCCATCTTCTTCGATTCTCTGTCATAATGATTAAGATATTGTTTACAATTGTCTTCAGTATGAATAAGTTGTCTGTTGTACGATAATTTTTTCTAAATCCAAATTGTTTGGTAGATATGAGATTATTTCTATTCAAATGGTTAATAAATCTGGAATTTATGATTCTGGTAAATAGCTTTCCCAGGCAACTGGATATTGCAATCCTCTATAGTTTGACGGATCTACTTTGGAACCGGAATTATGTATTGGTACTATTAAGCTCGTATTCCATGACTCGGGCATCTTTCCTGAAGCGAACACCAGATTAAATTATTTTTGAGTGCATTTAACAGGTAGTATTCCCCGTATTTGAACATTTCATTACAAAGTGTATCTTCTGTCGAAGACTTTTTTAATTTTAATTGTCAAATAGCTTTCTGTATTTAACAATTTTTGTATTAGAATGTTTATGAGATCATTATGTTGAGAACCCCCAGGAGATTTTTTCGATGTTTTTTTATGGCCTCAGTGATATAAGCTTCAGAAACATCCAACGGTATCGGTTGAATTTCCCTGCTTTATTTAAGAGCTTATTAAAGTATCTAAACCAATCTTTGGGGTTGACAGAGTCATCAGTTGGAGTTGAATGAGGAATATCATTCATGTCATGCAATACTTTCCAAAAATGTGATGGACTGCCTTTTGAATTTTCCAAATTTGATAGCTGTAATTTTTTCAATTCATTTTTTTGGTTCTTATTAGTTCTTGACTTTTTTTACAGTAAAGTATCTCCCGCGAATGATTGGGTCATGTTGAAAATTTTGTAACAGATTTGACGTATCATTAAGCTGTTGTCGAAGTTGAAGGCAGTCCTGGTCGAACCCAGTGCGACTTTGATTTTTGTACGGTTGTTTTTTCTTAACCTTATATTTCGTAATCTTTTTTACGCTTCTACGGATAAGAGTAATGTTTCAAAGTCAGATACTGCTTTTTCGATGTTATTGTTATAATTTGTTGAGGTACAATCATTGAGTCTTTCTCTGCCGCTTGCAGACATAAAGTAAATCTGACTTTTGCCTGTTCATCCCACATGTATTTGGGGGTTAACGGATCGAGTTTATATTTACTCTTACATGGTATGTCAATAGTATCTTTTAAAGGTGGTACTTATAGTGACAGAGAAAGAGAAAAAAGGGCAAATGATCAGAAATATTTGACAAATCGTGGACTTTAAAATATTGAACATACGCGTAAAAGGCTTTTGATACTATTCCACAGTCAATAGCACTACTTCCGTTAGGAGTATAACATGTGTATTTTCCCATCCCCTATGGTGCGACCATTTAGGATTACTAAATTACGGGTTAAACACATTTCAATTAATTTTTTACCCAATTTGTTAATACTTCATTCGAATCTGTATCAACATTATTTCTTGCTCTATAATTATCGATTTTATATTTGTCAGGTTAAGTTATATGTTGGTTATTTTTTTCATCAGCTGTATCAGGAATCAACCAATCCTCGCGTTGAAATCCCCAAATAAAATGATGTTCCCTTTCGTTGAATATTTAAGAATTTCATTTTCTATTAGTTCATATGAATCCTTCTCATTTTTGTGTCTACGTTTATTATCAGGTGGGATGTATATACAACCGATGTATAAATCCTAAGATGTTTTAAGAAGACTTTTACCAAGTTTTACCCATAGAAAGTCCTTTAAGGAATGTATAATACTGTTATATATGGTTTAAGTTTGCTTCTGAACAAAACTCCAACCCCACCTCACTGACGTCTAACATTATTTCCTTTACAATTCCTGTCATTACGAATAAATTCAAATTTATCTAGATTACTTGGTACATTTATGCTAATTCTACCATTCAACCAAGTGTCTTGGAGGCAAATAAGATTAAGGCCTGATACAAAATTCATGAAATCCTTGTTGTCTAATTTTTTGGTCAAGCCGTTCATATTCCAACTGCCAAACTTAAGGCATGGCATTTGCTTAATGTGTCGTAAATCAACTGGATCACTTGTTTTCATTATCATAGAAGGTCGAATGTATAGAGAGAAACAGTAGAAAATACACAAAAAACTTAAACAATAAATTACACAAAAAACTAAAAAAACAAAGCAGCAATTAGAAAATCGAAATAGCGGTAACTGTACCACTCAAATGCAGCGACTATATAGATAGATAAGTTTATTTCAGTACTGCTGGCATCCTAATTAATATACCCGGTTTTCTAGCTAAATGGTAACTTTGGGATATGATACGCCATTTGAAAACTATAATTTATAGTGCGACTGTGTAAGAGCATATTTTAAAAGTGTCAACTAGTTTATATTTGCATCACAGAGAGCTCATATAAGTTAGGAATTCATGAATGTCGTTATCATGTCGGTTGAGTAATTTCATGAACTTATTCTCATCTAGTCTGGCATCGCTGAAATATTTCGGTTGGTTAACTGAACGAAAATTACCATAATTGTTTTTGTTTGTTATCAAGGATACTGTCTTTGTCGGGTTTTCTCAATGAGTACACGTCTTCTTTGATGGTTCTGCTGTGGTCGGTAATCTACCTTGTAGCTGTTCCTGAAGCTAGGTCTCCCCGTTGGATACTGTTGTATAGGGTCAGTGCCTGAGGTTCTCCCTCGTAGTTCTTGTTTTATGTTGCGGACGAGTCTCCCCACTCCAATCGCACTGATACGGACACCATCATCTTCATATAGTTCGACTGAGTTAGAAATCTGACGATGCTGTACGGTGATAATATCTTTTTCAACCGTTGGTCAATTAAGTAAATGATTGAAATCGTTAGCCTTCTTTTGAAGTCGATATCGTTGCATCTATAAGGACTTCAGAGAGGACAATGCGAACAGACGGCATGTTTACTTTAACGACACTGATCAATGTAGCGATTTTTTCATGACACTGTTCTGGTGATAATCCATTGTATAAGTCATTTCTAAGTGAAATATCATTGTGTCTACTGTGTTGGAACAGATTCCCGACACTCTTTCTACAGCTTCGACAATTGTAGGAGTTCTGATATGATCTACCAACTGGCGAGGGAACATGCGTCGTCCAGAGATCCGTCTAGTTATTGAGTCACCCAATAATATCTTCTCTGCTTCGGTTTGTAACGAATTGTATTTGTACTTTTCTTCTTCTGAGAATTCAGTGTTTTTTCCATTTCCATGCTCGATTTTTCAGCAGAGACTTCTACTTGCGATGTTCTCCTCGGTGAGGTAGCGTCCACAATGCTGTACTTCTCGTCTTCGTTTGACATCTGCGCGAATTCTCTGGGAAATCTGCTCGATATTACAACTTATATATAACAAGTTATTTGCATAGCTATGCAACTTGGATTTTGACTGTCTAATTGTGCTTCCTTTACTTGGTGTCGTAAATGCAGATGTTGCCCTGATTTTGCTGGATAGTTTCTCAGAGGATTTGTATTTGTCATTCAAATCTTGAATTTTGCCGTCAATCACTCCCATCTGCCCTGCATGGAATCGTAGTTGCGTTTCTAATTTAGAACGATGCTTTTCTTCTAGTGCCGCTACTTTTGAATTAAATTCAACTCTCAGTTTCTTTTCTGCCTCAGTTACACGTCTCTTTATAATCTTTTCTGTTTTGACAGCTTGATCTTTCAATTGTATCTCGAATGCAGTTGGATGGCTAAAGCCTTGTTGTCAATTACTTCCAATATGTGGTTGACCAATTTGCTCAGATTGTCGATTTCCTGAGCCGTCCTGCTATTGTTTTCTCTCAATATTGTAACCATCTTTTGAATGTTTAATTTTTCTTGTGTGTTCTGTGACATGACTTGTTTTTCTTCAGTAAATAAGTCTACCATCTGAGCATATTTCTCCTCGAGGAGTTGGATACTGGAGTCACAAATTTGTATCTTGTGTTGTACCCCTTTTATGTGTTCTGTAAAGATGGTCTGTGGTGCGAATATTTTCTTACTCGGTGTAGCATTCACGGTTTCCAAAGTGATTTCTCAAATGCCGCATTGTCATAACTGGCACTTTTTTCACTTTCCAATTCAGGATCAATGGTGCATACTTTAGTTTCTGAATCTGGAATAGCTTCTTCGCTCATTTGATCCGCATCATGGCCACTGGCTTTCTCATCGTTCTGGACTACAGTATGTACTGATTGAAAGAAACGTTCAGCGTCCTCTCCGTTGTGAAATCCCTTGAAGAGAGCCCTTGGGTACTTGTCGACACTTTGGTGGCATTCATCCCATGATTGGAAAACACCAACAGATCTTCCTTTTACCATGCATAGAAATTGCACTTACTACTTCGTTTTCTTGTTGTCTTTGTCTTCTTTGTTTTACAAGTTTCTGTTTCACTTCGTCTTCGCTTTCACAATCTCGATCTCTTATCGCTCTACGTGTTCGTCTATCTTCGGCCATTTTTGCTCGAGAAGTTCTTGATTGCTTTAGATTGACTTCAGAATGATGATCTCTATTGGGAACTCCCCCAAAGTTACCAAAGTGAAGGTGTTTCACAGAGCGTTTTGAGTACGCGTCATAACAAGACTGTGTCTCATAAGTGATGCAACAAATTAGTTTGATCAATCTTAAAATCGATTTAATACCAAAAGTGTCAAGAAACATTACAGACCATCAGTAAAACAAACACTTGCATTATCAGCTTATCGATAGTCTGCAATGTTGAAAAAACATCGTATTCTCAGCTTAAAAATTATTATTATGATCCATCAAAATTCATTTCTCAGCCAGAATATACTGCACATATGTAAACTTTGCGCATATATCCTGGTTTTACCAAAACTTTCGATGCGTTTAAATATTAAATCGAATTGTCGTGTTAGCGAAGCGATGGCTGTGTAGCCTGCAGGGGAAGACTTCATATTGGAATGGAATTTAATTGTTCCTTGCTTCTTTACTCAACCAGGCTTGCTATGGGCAAAACACAGATGTGAGGCAACTGATGCTAATATATTATTATTATTATTATTATAATTATAGAAGGGTAAACTAGGATTTGGAATATCTTACCATCACTGTATTCTTTTAAATTTTACAAATACAATTGTGAAGTGGGGATGGGGTAAGCCAAACTTTCTATGTAAGAGGGGAGGTTACTCCAAGTCATTGTAGTTGACCTCCAGATCGTTAAAAATGACGGCTCCCAAGCAGAACGACCAGTGTTGGAAAATCAGTTAAGTTTCGGCAGCATCACAGGTCAGCAGTTGAGGGCAGCGTAGTTAATCACGTGACAAAAGTTGATAATGCAGCAACAACTTTAATTCACTTAGAAAGAACTCCTATACATTACAGTTAGTAAACTGCCTAGTTTGGCACAGACAAAAATCTATGTGCAGTTGACATCTTTGAGAATCGGCAGAGTCAAATATTTCAACTTCCAGGAGTTCCAATTTCATATCCAATTGTATAGTTTGTTTTCTTGTATTGTGACAAAATCATCTTTACTGTATTTACAATCCAAATAGAGAAAAACTAGCTAAGAAATTAGAAAAGATTTGGACTGATGCAAATGATCTAAATGAGCATGCAAATTTTGTGCATGTCATTAGAAAAGAGTCAAAGTTCAGGCACATAGAAGTTACACAGAGTTCATGAATATATACAAGTTAAGCTACTGTGAGCCAACTTAATGAGTTTTTACAATACGATCTACACTGAAAATGTCCACACAAGTAATATCTCGGACATTCCGCGACAACCAGGGCCTGTAATATATGCATGGCTGATATTTAAGCGAAATTTAGGAACAAACGTGATTATACTTCAAATAAATTTACAGACCCTTGGCCTTTGACGCATCAATTTTTGAGCTTTAATACGGGTAAAGGGGCATTCTGAAACACAGTGGTGAATTTCCTTCCAAACTCAAAAGGTGAAAGCGGCACGGGAATTCTGCAATGGACGCTGTCAGCTTACCTTGCTGCAGGCCACATATCAATCCCGGCCTTGCTGTGTACTCGAAGTTGTAACGCATAAGACAACACTGTAGTGTATAATCGATTGGTCAGAACTATTGATCATACATTTCAAAAAAAAAAGATATGTTTAAAAGTTATCTATTGATCACTTCATTTAGGTTTATGCTGACGACTTTTTAATTGTAATGTATGTGTAATTGTCCCGGGACCTTTATCTGCATGGTAGTATGCTAAAGTCCCTCTGGTCGTCTTTAGACAACAGCCAACATCAGTCCTAAGCAAATGGTGCGCCATGAATTATTAAAAACATGAATAATCAACCAAAGCAAACCATAAGATTAGTTTACTGTTGGGCGGGGTGCGCAAAACTTTGCAATAAGGCAAGGATCTCTTGTATTCGAACAAAAAACCATGCCTTGAGGCTGGAGCTCAATCGCAGCATTGCCATTATACTACCACTTCATGAGGATAGGAAGCTCAATACGTTCGATATGATTTTAAAATACTTTTAAATTGGCCTTTGAGATATCGATTTTTGAGTTTTTATACTGGTACAAAGGCGGCAAGTTAAGATTCCGCACTGCATTCAAGATATAATTTGTTTTTTTCTTAACGTTTTCTATTTTAGTTCAAAGATTACGACGGGTGTAGTATTGTATTTTTATTTATATTTTATTTCTCTGTCTTTTTGTAAACTCATTCAGCACAACCTGTTCTCCGTACCATCGGTGACAAATAACATGTAATGCAGTGCAAGAAGTTTAGCATACCAGACTTTAGACCACCTTCATCGTTAGTTAAGGTGTTCAGGACGTGTGTTTGCATAGCTCATTATAGTCGGAACAATCTGTAAACACTATATACTTTCCAGTATTTCGCCGAACCTTTGCGCGTTTAGGCCAAGTCGCCTGGTTTGGATTAATCACACCATACATTTTCATGTACGCCACGGTAAAACTTCATTAGATTGTTGACACACCATCGCGCATTCTCAACACAAAGGCTGACTTCTGCTCTGGACAACAGGTCATTTTCACTACTTCTGAAGATACCATTTTAAATAAAATATGAAAACCAATGTTTTTCTTGTTTTATATGTGCGAGATGTAATAGACTTTCGTAGTGAGTTGTGAAATACGTTTTTATCCTTTATATCTGCGTAAAATCAGATTATCGTAGTCATAATTTGTTTTCTTTTATTTAACCAGCACAAATTCATTTTTCTCACAAGATATCTGAATGATATTAAATGAAAGGGCATCGCTGATCTTGTCATTTCCAGCTAATGAAATAAGACTTCTAAGTCATTTCCATCAGACGTCTATGATGCAAATTAAACGGACTCAAATAAGCTTTCGTCAGCTCATACAAGGATTACCTGACGATAATTATTATAAATATTCATAATATAATTTTGGATCCCGTTCACCTCTGGACGATTTCTAATTCACTGTGCACATAAACGATCTTAAGGTCAAGAAACGGGAATCATTCGTAACTTAGCATGGGACGTTAGCACAGCCAATTTCCCCTCTTTACAATGAAAACACTTTTTTACATACACATTAACATCTCGGGGCATTCGTTCCCGGAAACACCTTTCTGAGACAATGTCAGTTCATTCCTTTACTGCAAATTTGCATTTGAATGGCTACCCTGGTACCTCTTAATTTACATATAAAATACACAAACCTAATAAAAACTGGTTTTGGTTATTTTATATTGAGACCTACATTTAATGCATTCTGGGGCCCTAGCCCACGCAAGGAGCACCATCGTTGGTGGGACAGGAGGTGCAGAACAGGTAATGAAAGAGGTGGGTGAGCTCCTTGAAGATGAGATCGCCAACCCTGACAAAGTCGGCAGCTACCGAAGAGAGGAAGACACGATTAATGCCACAAAAGTGAAGCTGGAAATGGCGATTTTGCTTGCTCTGCTACTGATGCTAAGCAAGATGCTGATAATCTCTGCAAGCATCAGAAAGTACAAGAACGAGTTGCAGAACGCCACTCCACAATGGATTATGCAGGATGCTATATTGGATTATATTATTATACTTTAGAATCCAGAGGAAATCCTTCTTTTATTCTGTTTCTGGATTCCCAGTAATGGATGTTGATGGATTTACTATGGATTCTAATATCTATTGTAAGAATCCATTAAAATGGATTCTGTTATAGCTCTTTGGGAACGGAACATGTCATATGATGGCAACTTTAAAAACATTGTCAAAAACCTCGTTTCTTTGGCTGGTAAGAGCCTTGAATACTTGCTACCGATTGACAGGATAGAGAGGCTTTTTGAAGGGTCTGAACGTCGATGGGACTTTGCTAGTGGGGTTGACCTTTATTTACTCGATTGGTGCAGAAAAAATGATGATGGTTGTTGGGGCGATTCTCAACATAACCACTTAACCTGTGGCAACATGCTTGTCAATAATAAGCTGGCTAGTGGGGCCCTCGAAGCGTAGAGAGAAAGTCATGATAGGGCATTGGAAAAACTCAATTGAGACAGAGAGGCATATATAGAGCAGATGCAGCAAATACAAAACTGGAAAGGCAGACACAGAGTCAAGAACACAAGGCCGAGAGACTTTGACTGATCAGGACATGCAGCTCTGTTTGCAAGAGATGGAGTGTGACCCCTCTCAAGGCTGATGAGCCCAAGTTTCATGAGTACCACACTCCGAGTGATGGACAGAAAATCGGAATTTATCTTTGTCATGCAGGCGTTCTCATTGGCCTCATGGTGTTTCTCCTTTGACTGGTCAAGTCACTAGCTGATGGCTATCTTGTTGTCTTTAAAGACATTTGCCACAACTTGCTGTGTTTTGAAATGCTATCTTCATGTCACTTGCTGCTGAATTGCCCCCAACCTGCCCAATTCTAAAGGTTGTCTTCAAGTCACATGTTGCTGACTAATTGCCCATGCCTTGCCATAGTTCTCAAGGCTGTCATCAGGTTACTTGCTGTTCTCTTGCCACTGACTTGCCATAATTCTCAAGGCTGTCTACAGGTTATACTTGCTGCTGACTTCCTGCTGTCTTGTCACCACACTTGCCGTATTTCTGTATGTCTTTCAAGATCAAGATAAATATACGAGGCCTGCTCAGTTTTGTGTACCTCTCTGCATTGACTCCTTGGGAGACCCTTGCACAGTAGAACAGCTCGGGATAGATGCCATGGATATCCACACTCCCTCCCAAGAGGTGGCCACTCCTCCATTACCTCAATCAGCCAGCAGAGGGCATGGAACGCAGTAAACGGGTGACTTATTGACTCTGACACGAATAGGATGATCTTCCATTGTGCTATCAGAGCTTGGAGAGACAGCCCAGACAGACGCAGGGGAGGAGAAGCCTGTCATCCTCAAGGACACCGGCACCCGAGAGGTCTTGATCCTCTTGGACCACACCTTCAGCACTGATTACCACTTTATCTGCTGCTCGATAGTTGATTTAGGCTCTACCCAACCCCGATTGGACAGAAAACATATGGTTGTCAATGTAGGTACAGTGTTACCTCATAGGCGTGCTTCCCAGTTGTTTTGATCTGATTGGTGGGGCCTCCCTCTTTTAGGAAGCTGCTTGGACAGCTCTCATATGACCGTGAGCAGGCTGTCTACCCTATTTAGGAATTGAAGCGATTGCCGTAGTAAGGGTGGCAGAAAAACATTGTTCAAGCACTGAACATAGATATGGTGCCCGATTGACTGCGACTGAGATCCCTCCTGCAGCCCTTTCTCAATGAAGAGGTGCAGGTTGTAGTCAGGTAGCAGATTTCTCATGACCCGTCTTTTTCAGCAGCCCATTCTAGGAGAGACTGGGGCTGGTGTAGTAATGGGCCTAGCCCAGGCCACACTGGTGCAATCTTGTCTTCTGGAAGCTCTCAAACATATCTGCCAGGAGGTGGGCGTCTCTTTAGTTTTACAGGTCATGGTCTGCCCCCAGGGTGTGGCAGCCAAAGGTTTCCAAGACTTTTTCACGTGGACATAGTCGCTGTCTTCAATGTCTGAGCCAGAGAGCTTGCTGAGGAAGACCTGCTTCAACGGTAGCTGGGGCACAATGAAGCAATTCCAGGCACCCCTGTCCTTGTATGGTTAAATGCCTTTGCAGTGCAAAAGGGCGCTTTGCTCTTATCAGCAGTATGGGATGAATGTCCCTCTAATCGACAGTTCAGCACGACCAGTGGTTTTAGTGTGCCACTGTGACTGCTAAGAGCAATGCAGATTTCGAAGTAGTTTCGCCTTAGGGAAAGTGTCAGTCTCATAACAACAACATACTAAAAATGCTGAAATGGCATCCAGACATGAGCACGTTTTTACGCCTAGCTATGTTTTTGCTCGAAATTCATTCACAGAAATATAAGAACTAAGAGAGTTTGACCTGGTGAAGAATTTTGGCCCAAGACAGGAATTGTATTTGCGATAGCAGACACATCCCATATTTGTCGGAGTGTTACGCCACCAAGAAGAATTTTGGGATGGAAAAGCTGCTATGATAGCGTCGGTAATTATCCTTAAAAAACCAAGTTCTGTAAAGCGGAAAACCTTAACTCAAGGGCCAAACTAGAGGATCATGACATCAGTGGTTCTGATTTGTTTGGAAAAAAATTCAGAGGAGATAAACTAGAAGTAGTTGCAGATAGCGATCGCCCTTTTTTGATCAAGCATTCTACCAGCAGAGAAGTTGTCAGCATCAATGTTATTTACTGCCATCTGGATTCAAGTGGAGTACCACAGCACAGAAACTGACTTTAGAAACTTTAAACTGCTTTTATTGTTTGAGGATTATGACGGCATTCTCTACTTGTTACGTACCTTCATTTAATTTGTCCAATATTTGCAAAGTCGATGTGTAGTGGAAGTATGCACGTATGCTTTCATAATATTTTGTGTACTATACTGTAACGTGGCTTGGTCAAATGGTGGTTTGGTCGCGATCATTCCGGTAAACATATTGTTCGAGGTGGTTGGTGCTCACGTACGATGCCGTTAATAACGCACATAAAGGTGAGTGTTACATCATGATTCAGTTACTTTAATCACAATACATGTACATGAGTACAATATCTATAAATGTCGGTTGTCTTCAAAGACGTGATCCACCACAGTCAAACCGACTGGGCTTCTCACTGAAGTCAGTGCGTCTCAGAGCGTCTATGTCTCTGTACAGGAATGCGTCAAGAAGTGTATTTCTGTTTAGAAAGTGTACAACTTAAATCGTCTTTAAATCTGCATATTGTCATGCCTTTGGTACGCATCTGTAATTAACTAAAGAAAATCGGCAGATGTGAAAGGCAGGTAGGTCGCTCCCATCAGTACATCTGTTAATATATTGTCCGGTCAATGCTAATAATAAGCACTTGTCAAAACAATACATTCACCAAAAGAGTATCAACGGTTACTTCAGAAGTCAGGTAAATCAACAAGGGGAGAGCATTCTCGCCATATATCACGTGTAGGGTCAATCACGGTCACTCCAAAAATGTTGGTCAGAATCATCTTCAGTCGTAAAAACTAAATTCACATGATAAAATACTAAACAATCGAAGGGCGATATCAAAATACTTTATGCTGGACATTGGACAGTTACTAATGGTTACTAAAAATTGGCCTTTTTCAGCTGTTACCAGTATATGCTTAGGAGTTAACCCCTTTTTGGAGTATTCCACTTGTATAAAAATTCAGATATTATTCATGGGACAGAGAAAAGTTATGACAGAATTGTGTATACTGTCAAACATAGGTTATCTTTATACTTCAGTTCAGATGCACACTCATGATCAGAGAACCACGATTCTGTTATCAGTAATAAAGTGCAAGTGTTTAAAATTTTCTAGAGCATCCTGATTAATATAATGATACTATCAAGGACAAATACTAATAGCATCAATATTACCACAGACAAATAGAAACAGACTGGCAACGGGTATTGTTCAAGGCGTGAAGCGGTTATGTAAGTCATCCATGTTCGCCTCGCCTCATGTAGCTCTCGCCTCGCTTTCGGAAGTTTCTGTATTTTCGCCATTTTTTAAGCAAAAATATGTTCGGCAAAGTTTGTGTTATTTTTGTCATGTGGTGCTGAGTGGAATCGGCATGCTGGCGAAAACGGGAAAGTTTTGAGTTTCCGGAAAATGAGTTTTACCATTTTAAAAATTCTTCTCACATTTTTATGAATACTTAATGAGTGTGTTTCAACCAAATTTGAAAATCTTCTATTGATACTGTCTGGTTTTACTCAATGGTTTACGGTCACTCATATCGTCTCTTAAAAGTTGGTTATTAAAGGACGTGTTTATGAAACTGCAGCGGTGTTATGTTTTGATTGGCCTGAAGCCGTGTTTCTGCCCTGAGAGCTCACAAAGTAAGTATGGTTGCTACGCGACTGGCAGCACGATGCCATATCGTCGTACTTTTTGCATAATCTCGTGCAATTATCAACCACGAACAAAGGTCTCAAAAAAATCTAGCACCTGTGAAGCTCATTTAATATGGAAGGCCATTGTCTACCGAGACGACCATGGAACAAAAGCCATGCCGCGTTGCTAGTCTGTTTCTTCTATTTGTCTGTGATCTTACTTATCTAAATGTTATTGCAAAAGTTCATTATGGGCATTAATTCTAAATTCAATACTTAGTACGTTAATTGCATTATCACGTAAATATCCACTTATTAATCATTTCCTTCATTGACAATACAAACAATCAATTTATTGAATCAAATCAATCAAAAACAATCACTGCATGAAAACCCAATAATTCAGATAAATTCACATTAATGAGTTGCCTGTATTATAGTATAATACACGTGAATTCACATGAAACCACATGAATACAGGCTTGCTGAATACAAAAAATGGATTCTTGACTGTATTCATCTGTATATGCACTCTTCAGCTAAAATACAGACAATAATCCATGTTAATACAGTAAGTATTATAGGGTTTTTATGCAGTGAATTAATAAAAGTAATGTAAACCGCCTTTCAAATAAGCCTATTTAATGGCAAAGTTTTTCCAACCTTTTTGTAATTTTCCCATCCTTTAAGATTTAGCAATATCACAATTATCCAACGAGAACAGCTGCTACACTTGATGTCAGAGACATTCTTTACCTTTACCACACAAATAGAACTGTTCCTTGTCTGAGCATTCCTTTGGAGCATATTTCTCTTTTTCATTTGTTAAGTAATGATCAACCTTCCTCTTCCTGTAATTACCACTGGTTTCATTGTGTCCCCATCTCTATAACTGTACATATTGATGATGGAACACACGGTTCCATCTGTTCTGTTCACTTGAATTTTCAGCATAAACTGCTTAGCACTGATGTTTAGCTTCACAACCTTCCATGGTAATTAATGCTAAACCCTGATTGAATTCTCCCACGATTTCCTCCATGTGTAGAGAATTATGAGGCCAATATGCCGAACTGTGGAACGTAAAGAGAGAACAAAGAGTGGGTATTGAAAATTTTTACCATTGTTTTTTTACTATAAAGGTCAGAATTTGTGATATTTATCCTACTCATTAGAGATGTCATGTCTCTCAAGAACATGCCTTAATATATAAACACTGACAGGCGGAATTTCCTTTGGTTATTTTCATCAAATGTATATAGTTTCTCCACATTTTCTTTGTCCTCTCACCTGTAAACCTGGAATCCAATACATTTTTAGATATACTGCTATCATTTCTATAGAGCTTGACTGCATCATTATATTGTTTACCGGCTGTTACTTTAACTTTAGGATTTTCATAAATCTTCACGTTCTGCAGTTTGCTGGTACATTCTTCAAACTAGCACCACCATTCTGTACACTCATGTGTTCTTGCAACAGCATCGTCAGTGAGAGTCTGAAATAGTGCTGTCATTTGTCGTTCTGCTTTTTAAGGCTCTATTTTTGACATTCAATTAATTTTCCTAAAAGAGGTTCAAACTCTTGTCTAAAGTTTATATTTACAATGAAGGTAGTTGTTTTAATTCTTGCTGTTGTTGGCTTAAGAGTATTACTTGGAATGTTTTTATCTCAATGGCAGTTGCTGCTTAAAGAATCCTTTTTTATATTTCCGCATACGCCGTTTAGATTTTGGCCCTGATTCAGCATTTAATGTATCCATGTCAGATAAGGAAACATAAGCCAAAGAGAAAAAAATTTGGTAGAGTTGCCGAGTTCTCCTGACACACAAACCATGCCCTTCACTGGCAATAAAAAAACTTTGATCTGGGTCATTCCCGTAGGCTGCTTGCTGATGTGAAAAATAGTGACACCTCAGTCCCATTAAAGACATTTATGGCCAGGCCTCCCTGTCTCTTAACCTTAACAATCTTGGAGAGGCGGTGGGGCATTGACGCTTTCGAAAGCCCCGTCAAACCTGTCCTTGATGGGGTACATCGATGGCCTGTCTGCATTTGCAGGAAACAAAGCCGAGTGGAGCGCCCAGTGGAAGCAGTTGTAATCTTTGTTTTTCATATTAATGATTGCCTATTTGTTTCTTAGAGCTATAGAAAATGGGATGTCAGAGCCGCCTCTCAATTGCTGGATTTGAATAATGTCTTGCCAGAGGATGATAATTATATCAACCACATGGCCTGAACTCCTCTGAGTCAACTTTTCCAACCATCTCCAGGAGGTTCGGCAAGACCTCATGTAGTGCCTGATCAACTTCTTGCTTGTTGTTAAACATACACTCTGAGTGATCTGGTGGACCATTTGGTTTGTCTGGCCTAAGACGCACCCTCAATACCAACTGGAACTTCAGGCTACCAAAGTTCCAAACCCTTTTGGTGAGTCTCAGGCTGCTTTGGGGTCATACACAGTCTAAGAAAGCTCAGGAGTCTGCTTCAACATAATGCCCTTTGGCAACATCCATCTTCCTTTTCTGCAGGTAGCCCTTAAGGTAAAGGGCGACGAATTCGGACGCGCACACGCTTTAGAACGTTTCTGCGCAGGTTTAACTCCAGCCTGCCGCAAATGGGTTATTTTGTAGCGCATGTATTTAACATCCCCTGTCATTGTTGAAATTGCGCTTTTACCTAATTTTTTGACCCAGTGTCTTAGACATACATGTGACCTATAACCTTGTCATATTTTGACCCCTAGGAAGCTGGTTATTATTCAATATGAGCGAAAAATTAACATTTCTCTCCCATTTATATGGCGCAAATTACCCATTCACCTGGAGATATTGTAAAAAGTAGCGTGGTGACACCCTTATATTAAAAGTGTAAACTAAATGGTATTATGTCAGGAGTTTATTCGCCAAGTTTGGTCAAAATGACACCATTCAAAGCGACAGGAAGAAAGTTTGAAAATTATGTAGTGATATAATTTCGATATCGTCATTTTGTAATCGATACTTATGTTTAAATTTCTTCACAAACATCATGAAAACTGTACATTTGATAGATATGGATCTTAAGTCTTGGTATTTATTAAAATTAACTCATTTGCTAAGCGTTTTATAATTGCTTTCTTTAGTTTAAGTGAATTATATCATTTTTATTTATTCTAACGACGCCATTTTAACGTCCGTTTCCATGGAAACGAGCGTGGTGACCCCCATTTTTATTTCATTTTTGCACTTGCGCAACTTCCAAGGATATTTGTGCAAAGTTTCAAGAAAATGACACCACAACTTAATTTTGACGTAATTCGTAGTACTTCACCTTAATGGCATGACATATGCGAAAGAAGATAAGATCATCTCTATTAATATCGGCTTCATTGGGTAGCGGTAGCAGAGGCACTGACTTTGGGTGGGTCATCATGATGAGTTGGTAACCCATAATCTCTTTAAATTAGACTAATGTAACGCTCACCTATTTGGATTACCTTCCGAGGGCATCAACCTACTCCACCATGCCAAAAACACTGCAGCTAGGATTGTGTCAAGGATAATGAAATTTGATTACATCACCTCTACACTTTAGGAACTTCATTGGTAACAAGTACAATACAGGATCCAACACAAAATGCTTCTGATTACATACAGGGCATTCATGGCACTTCTCCTCAGCTCTACTTCACATCAAACCTTCACCTCACTTACTTCGATCAAATGAAAAAGTCTTCTTCATGAGCCATGATTTAACCTGCACACGTATGGGAAATGCTCCATCTCAAGATGTGTTCCCGATTTATGGAACAGTCTTCCATTGGATCTTCGTCAGTCGCCTATGTTGATCACCTTGAAAAAGGGCTTGGAATCTCTCTTTGAGAGAGCGTTTGGATTTTTGTGTTCTTGTTCAGCACCTTACAACATTACCTTGCAATGAATTTGCAATATAAATGAGAAAACACTCATGACATTGCAAAGTGTGGTGATCTTTTTATGTTTCTGTACCTGACTTGTGTGGAGTGGCCCTGGTGTGTTGTGTAACTGAGAGCATGTAGCTGATTAAACATGTAAACAAGACCACACCAAGCCCTCTGTATTAATGTTGTAAAAATCGTTGATACACCTCGATTAAAACAACACCTTGGCCAATTTGTTTTGCAGCTGGATCGAATTTGAGTGTAAAATCCCATTAGAAATACTGAAACTATTTCAATTGGTCAGGTATCAGATTCCTTACTTCGGTATTAGAGTTTTAAAGTATTCGCAAAGAACAATGATGACTAAAACTTCAGATGTTTTGAGTGTATTTTGGATATGAAAGTGAAGTTCCTCCACTGGGAAAGTTAAGGCCATGTTTCATGATGAAGGACTCTGTTGGATAGAGATCTTAGTCACTGTCCTTCAAGCTAATGCCCGAACACACTTCATCTCTATTACTTTTTCTGGAGGCTACTGAGCGGTAAAAAGGATCAGAGGAATGAATTACACCGATGTGCATGGTGATTACTTAAATATCGTATTCCGGAGGCACTGAGTACTTATACAGGTCTTTATCTTCACATTAAGCTATGTGTGATATGTGTTACTTCACAGCATATCTTATGATAAAGGGCCCCTGTGCCGTAGGTTCCTACCATGACATAAACTATGGAACCTATCATTATCTGCGCGAATTTTGAGAATCTGCGAGTTTGTTGAACGAAACTTAGTCAGACCTCAACTCGTACGTAGTCGGGATGTACCATACTGTCTCTGCAGATGTTCCCGTTTCTTGAAGTAGTTTGTGCAAGCTTTTGTTTTACAAAGACTTGCTGATAATATGGAAAGTAACTGGTGACTAGAGGCCTGTTGTGGCAGCTTCTTTCATAATATCAGGGGCTATGGAGGTAATTTATTGATAAATGAGGTATATACTTGCGTTGATCTTAGGATAAAAGGTTTTGACGTGGTTGTGAAGGATATTAATGCCCATATATGAATATACATGACGTACAACATCCAAGCCAACGTCGACATCTAGGTTAAGGTTATGGTTACTTATGAGTAACCATCACACTGTGCTAGCCTGTTCACAACTGGTTGATCAGTAGATTAATATCGTACCACTTTAGGTTGTGAATGAATGGAGGAAATTTATGTAGGAGACTTAAGGACACTAACTTCCCTGTGCCGTTAGCTGGGGCTAAGGATGTTCTTTGTATACTTCGCAGATATTAAGCGACGAATTGGAGAAGTCTCAATTAAAGTGGCGTTGCGCATAACACAGTCTTATTGCCGAAAATCATTTTTTGAAAAGATTATTCAATTTTCATTAAGCAGTCGACCCGACATTAAAATATTGGTAAGGTTTACATCGTAGCATGTCAAGCTGTCGTACATTGGGCGGGAAAGAAATGTATAGATATGCAAAACGTTTGCTATTCTCTCACTTTCATGTTTTTCTCTCTCCCATTTTATCATTAAATATCGACTTTACTCTGACTTGGTCTTATTTTATGAAAAGTTATTTTATTCTCTTGTAATGATGTATAAAGGGATGACGATTTTATACCTTGACACTTGAAGAAGAGTCATTTGAAGTTTGCTTATGATGCTTTTAATGACTTTTTTGAATGTCAGTCTTTCGACCGATGTAATTCAAAAAGGCGATTATATAATGCAAAACGTAATTGTCTTTTTTTCTGTTTATATGTTCTATTTCGTCATGTAATATTACATTGCGTGAAGCCGCATCCAGATTTCGACATATTCTGTTTATCATTAATACCAAATATGTACCCTAAGGAGGGAATAGCGTTGCCATAAGGTGCCATTTCACAACATTATGTACCAATTTTTAAAATTCGTGCCTGACGAAATATTTTTAATTCATTAAATAAATATACCAGCAATAGAAATGACTTCCACATATAATGAAATTGTTTGAAAGTAAACGATCATACTCGATCGACTTCTCTTTTTTGAAACTGAAAGTTGATTATCGGTCAAGTGTAGTGTATCACAGATGTATCGTATTGGTTTACAGTTTCAATCAAAATTTTATGTATTTACTGTATCTACGCATTCTGGAAATGCGAAAACTGAAAAATCGTTCTCGAAAATGAATATAACAGATATGTAATCGTTACTGAATGAACGTACATGAAAAAGACTCACTAACGAAATTACATGTAGTTTTGAAGGGCTACCTACATTCTGCAAGTTTGAAGTTTGAAGTTTTAAGTCTGAGAGTTTGTTGCGTGAAAGCATAGAGTTTTGAGTTTGATGGTTGAAGATTAATTTACATCGTGTTTAATGTGCAATTTTACCATTGGTTAAAGTATTATTGCACTTGCATTTGTCCTATAGTACTTTCCACAACCAATTTAGTTTGTTCTTGTTTCTCTTTTTACCTCAGCTAAAACATGTGAATCTGAAGTTGTATCTTTTAAGGACCGTATTCCTGTCAGCAACAACCATTGGGATAAGTCGTACAGCATTCATCTTATCCCTGGCGAATCATATGCGGTAAGATTATGACAGTCCTTTCAAGGACACATGTTCAATTTATAATATTTTAAAAGTATGCAGTATGTATATAATATACGGTGGTTTCAATCGGGTTCGAACTCACAACGTACGTTACCTGGTCACCTAGCGGAGAAGCCACAGACAAAACCGCTAGGCCAAATCCCCAATCTCAAAAAGATTGGTTCAATAACCGAACTATGTTGTTACAATTTTTCTGACTGCGACCCCTCCACACGCTGTAGAGTTCATGAAGCACTCACGCTCGTACGCTCACTATTATACATCACACACAAACTTTATGAAGCGAAGCAATGAATACAACGCTTAAACTTGTATTGTCCTCTAAATATGTTTTGATTTGATCATCTTCCTGACTAAGTATCACATCGTTTCAATTTAAGCAGACATGTGTATTACCAACACGGTTTTGCTTAGAAGTCTCAGGGAGGTCCAATGAGTACTCTGGTCCTATATATATCAGGCGCTACACGGATGCAATACAAATGCCAACATTGGAAAACTTCGAGTATATTGAATCTGATGTTATTGAAATCTTAAGTGGCAAAAAAGGTAACTTTAAAGCAGAGGTAACACTAGGATTCAGGATGGACAGCAACCAGAGAGCAAGACCACATTCGATTATGACAAGTGAAAACGGAACTGTATGGAAAGAGTTGCCATCAACTCAGGTTTGTTTTGTTGAAATTCTACTCAAAACATACCAAGTGGGGAAGTTGTGTGTTTTTCCGGACTGTAGTCCGACGTCATAATAAAATGGAATAATAAATAAACTCTTGTAATACAAAATTAAGTACTAATCAAAAATAAAGATGAGATACCCTGAACGGTTTTTTTTAAAAAAATTGAAGGATTATTACACATCGAGTTTTCAAAGATTTGAAATCGAGACCATTAAAACAACGAGAAATAGTTAAGGGCGATTCTTAGTATATTGTAAATACGTGTGTCATCGCGATCTTCTCATTCTAAAATCCTACCCAACGTTAACACGTCTTTCTGTGTCGGTATATATTTTTCGAGAAGAACACAGTATTTGCTTTCGTTGTTTATGTTGTTTTATGTTGTTGTCGTTGTTCTTGTTGTTTTTGCCATTGAACTTTCCTTAGAAAACTAGTAGTTTTCCCCGTAGGAAGAGAATATCCTCATCGCAAGAATCCAAAAACCAGGGTACTTTATTGTGAAATCAAAGCCCTACGAAGATCACTTTAGAGTAGACGTCAAGGGATGTGTGTATATATGGCCGTTGAACAAACTTTTAAGGATAAATGTCCCCACTAGGGCAACGTTCAAATCCTTCTTGTTTGACATAAAGGTAAGTTAAAAGAGTTGTTTTGAGAGATATGATGTTCATTGATATTTTGCAGTGATTTTAAACATCGAAAGAACTGCCTGGTTGTTGATTCTTTGATAAAAATATTACCATTTTTATAAAAGTTACTGTTTTCTTAATACTTGTTCGCGTTTTGCAGATTATGTACCAAATCCCATTATGGCTCGGGCGGCTTTCGGTCATCTTGTATATGATGGTGTACCTGCACTCAGTCCAACCATATACTTACGAGAACATAATGGAACAAGTGTTCACTTTCGAAAGGGCGTTACAATAACATTGCCCGTATTAAATCAACTTGGCAAGGCTAGGCCAGATGACAAACTTCTAACAACATATCTTTTTGAAGACTCCCGGAGTGACAACAATTGGCGTGATATCACGAATGATGTTCAACTGTATGTTCACAGGGGATCTGTTTCCTTCAAAACTGATCACTTTTCCGGGTGAGTATTCATTTTGGTTTATATTGCTATTTAATTTAGGCTATCTTTCATAACCTGTGCATAACAAAACAGCTCCATATACTTTATTCAGATAGTGAATCAACCCTTAGCAAACAAGCATAATTTACTCTCAAAATGCAGACGCCGCAGCAGATCCCCTCTCGTAAATAGCCGACCTGCTTTGGGACCCAAGTATCTAATATGAATAATCATATCTACAAGCTGATCGATGTAAACAGTCCCATTCTTGCAAAATCCTAACTCATAAAAGTCTTCCTGTTACATCGTACAGCAGAAATGCATTGATATATATATATATATATATATATATATATATATATATCGAATGAGTGTGACGTCAAAGGAGACGAGGGTTTCCCCCCAACATAGAGGCAGTATCCCTCCGAGCCGGAAGGCGTCTTCGATGACGTCACATGAGTGAGAAATTCTTGAAGAATATATATTTATCACATGCATAGACCCTTTTTCATTCGAAAAAAAATTACTTCCCCGTGCGATGTAATTTAGATCTTTATTATGTCAGCGTGGCGGATTAAGTTGTAAGGCTTCAGCAGATTCCCTTCACATTCGGACGCATTTTCCTTTGATGCGTCAGAGTAGTCTCTCGCTGTCGGATGTTCTGCACAAAACTTGAATGGATATTCATCGAGGACAAGGGAAAAGAAGATGGTATAATATCTTTAGATGCATTATTTTGTTTGAAGGTAAAGTGATAATGTAAAAACTGCATCAAAATTTAACCTTGTCTTGCTGTTCATAGCGGCGCTTACACATTCTTTATACTGTACGAACGAACATATACTGCAATGCTGCAGTCGTCATTTTTTTCTGTTATCAACAAATCGTTTCAAATCCTGACTCCGGTCATAATATATGAATAGAACCACCATTGAACTGTATCACATCGTCCTTGTTGGCGATTTATGTAACCATAGTGCACCTAGGCAAATGATATTGCTCGAAACTTGCGAGGACTGGAGGAGTATGATGCCATATGAAGATCGTAAGGCCTACGTTCGTATATATTCTAAGCCCTTGGGACACTGTTTAAAATTGAGGACAACAGTGTATCACCTTTCATCGCAATTATGATTGAAACTAAAATCATAAACAATCACAGTAATCAAAGCACAATAACGAAAAACATTTGCCATGCAATGTTCAATTCATCTAGCTTTTACTTGTGGCTTAGGAAAACACTTCATTCAGGCCGCGGCTCCTATCGAGCTGTCGACAAGTGACACAAGCTACTGGAAGCCGTGTTTGCCACAGAACACATTCTTGCTTTAGTACAGCCTACCGCACTTCAACTGCAATACAACACTTTGCCAATGCTAAGAATTTAACCCGTCACCTGACAGGATGATGTGTTGATTTTGATACATAATATTCTTAATGTATATTGGATTCTTGTTTGGTGATAAATATGTCGATTTTGACCAATGGCCCGGCTGTTTATGGCTAATGATGTGTAGTACAGTACAGAGGTAGAAGCAAACGTGGGGAGCAGACGACGGTGAACGTTCTCGTTTTGCCCAGTTAAAAAAACAACACAACTCTAAAAATTATCTCTATCAAAAGCTTTAACGTTTTCGCTATATGTTACCTTTACCGCATTTTTTAGTAAATTCCTTTGTGCCCACTCAAATTTTATCTGCACAGGTGTGCTTACTAAAAGTTTCAGTAGAAAAAAGTGCCGACCGTACACCCCTACTTCTGACGTCAGAAGTAGGGGTATGTGGAAATCCTGTAAACCGTATACCTATATTGTGATGTCATACTATAGGGATAACTGGGTCCAGATATATATATATATATATATATATATATAATATATATATATATATATATATATATATATATATACACAATGTATACAATGTACCCTCCCGGTTATCACCATAATGGCTTTATGGCAACCTCTGAACTTGGGCACAGAGCGTACGGTTACACATTGTCGAGGATTGAAAATATGGACTCACCAGAGTGCTCGAACAGCAAACACGTACCGTGAGCGCAGCATTCAGCCAACAGTGAACGCCCCTTATTACAAAGAGGCTGCCCAACAATCTCAGAGTGCTCTAACTGCTAAGCAGTGAGCGAAATATACACAAATGTATACAATGTGCCCTCCCGGTTATCACCATAATGGCTTTATGGCAACCTCTGAACTTGGGCACAGAGAGTACGGTTACACATTGTCGAGGATTGAAATATGGACTCACCAGAGTGCTCGAACGGCAACATTTACCATGAGCGAAGCATAGTGCCAACAGTGAACGCCCCTTATATTACGCAAGAGGCTGCCCAACAATCTCAGAGTGCTCTAACTGCTAAGCAGTGAGCGAAATATACACAAAATGTATACAATGTGCCCTCCCGGTTATCACCATAATGGCTTTATGGCAACCTCTGAACTTGGGCACAGAGCGTACGGTTACACATTGTCGAAGATTGAAAATATGGACTCACCAGAGTGCTCGAACGGCAACACGTACCATGAGCGAAGCATAGTGCCAACAGTGAACGCCCCTTATATTACGCAAGAGGCTGCCCAACAATCTCAGAGTGCTCTAACTGCTAAGCAGTGAGCGAAATATACACAAAATGTATACAATGTGCCCTCCCGGTTATCACCATAATGGCTTTATGGCAACCTCTGAACTTGGGCACAGAGCGTACGGTTACACATTGTCGAAGATTGAAAATATGGACTCACCAGAGTGCTCGAACGGCAACACGTACCATGAGCGAAGCATAGTGCCAATAGTGAACGCCCCTTATCAGTCTGACAGCTGGATGCCAAATTTGAATATGTTAATGAGCGTTCCTTTCGAATTGTCACGTGACATCTTCACTGCATCAGGCTATTTTCTCGCTCCTGATTTTAACACTTTCAGACCTCGGAGACGAAGGGAAAGCAAACGAATGCGTTTTATTTAAAGGTATGTGGACCTGAGTGATTTTTTAGACGGAATTTCGGCGATTTAGTATGCCTTTGCGTACAGACAGAGAATGCTGCACAGCCGCGATCGAGTATTTTCATTGTGGGACGAACTGTGGGGCCATACGATTTTCTCAAATTGATGGCGGTTTTCAATGAAACTTACATCTAAATATTCGTTCTATTTGAAAAATATTTCTGTTCAAGCTATAATTTTGACTAGCGACCACAGAAACGTGAGCCGAAAATTGACATCGAAATCCAAGATGGCGGCGGTCTTTACCAGCTACTTTTAGCGAGGGCAAGTACTGTATTAGACGACATCAAGTCGTTGTCGTTGTACTTTGCGCGCACTCAGTTGTTAAAAAAATTAAAGTAGACCATCCAAAGTATTTCATTATATGAAGTGTAAAAAGAGTTATTTGTAGGGATATTTTGATGAATTTCAACCGTAAAAGACGTCAAACCTTCCCGTGACATATCGATGGAATGTGCATACATGGCTTCACCTGTTTCTGTGCATGCCACTGGAAGCAAACTTTAATCGTCTTTCTTTCCTTATTTCAGATTTACACCCGTTTTGCATCGAAGAAAAAAACATTTCTGAAGATTTCTGACAGACTTGCCGTGTTTTGTGGCGTGAAGGTTTTTGATTAACACTGGTTGACGGTAGAGTCGAGTTGCGATTGGATTTTTAGTCAGTTTATCACACTTCACGGGTCTCTCTTTCGACTGACGCTCAAGCCGTCGTTTCTGTTCTGTGGAAGGACTGTATGTTTTCCGTTCAAGAAGCCATTAAAACAAGGGAAAGCTGTTTAACAGTAGCATTCTGTATTTGATCTTGTGCATTTTTATTTTATTAGCTCTGACGAAAGTGAATTGTGGTTGGTAATCAGTGGTTATTTCCGGAGAGCTTTTTATATGGTTTTTCCTTCTTTCCTCCTCATTCATCGGCTTACTCAGTCAGTTCTGACATAAAGTGTGAGTTGTCTGACAAAGTCAACAATATAGTTGAAGGCATTGTTACAGATAGATTAAGGCTGTTCATAGTAAGAATGAAGTCTCAGACAGGATATTTTTGGGCCTTGAAGGTAAAACGGCTAGATAAGCTCAGTAAGAGTGAAAAGGATGGTTTGTCGGGGAAAGTATGGGTCAGAAAGCATGTTGATAATGATTCTTATCGCATGTGCAAAAAAATCAAGAGAAGCATCCTTCTGAACAGTGACAGTAAGAAAAGTCTTCTTAACATAAACAACTTGTTCTATGAAATTGGTGTTTGTAGATTACCATTGACAGTTGGTCTTAAAAAAATTAAACAATTGGCCACTATGCGACTGACAAAATTGCAAAAATTAGCACATACTCTGACACCTTTATCATCTACCTTCGGCTCGTTAACTGCTAAACATGTGCAAGCCTATATAAAAATGCTCAAATTGCTCAAGAGGGTTTACTTAGTATACAGGCATAAAAAGAGAAAGTACAGGAAACAAACTTTTCTTGCAAAACCAGGAATTTGTTGTTATCAGTTCAAAGACTTACAGATAAGTACAAATGTGTCAGGTCGTTAGCAAATATGAAATTGAAACACAAGTTTGTAGTGAATCAACTGACTCTGATTAGAAAGCGCTGGCAGATGTATGCAACTGCATCAACAGAAAGGAAGCAGCATTTTCTACTCTATGACATGGAAACAAAGTTACGGAAATCAATAAATATGATGTCTGCGAATGTCATACAAGTCATCAGTGAAGACCATATTTTCAAAGTCCGTCTCAAATCAAGTCATGTTCCAAAATTAAAGCGTAGAGTTGCACAAATCACAAAAATGAAGGAAGATGATTTCAAACTAATGTGTAATGGGCGACCCTTGATACACAGAATACCAAGCAAAGGTGGTGTAGTGAGAGTGCACATCTCTGGCAAGGGAGGCGGTAAACCCAGGGTCAAGGAAGCTCATCCTGATAAAACTGATTGTGGCCCTTGTGGTAAATGTGGCAAGGTTTCTGCAGCAAAATGGTATCATAAGACAAAAAAGGAAGAAAGATACTTGACTTGGTTAGAAAAAAACTATGCCATAGCTGCTAACATGTGTATCTGTAATGCATGTAATCATGTCCTTGACAAAGCATTTAGTCAGTACTTAGAGGGTAAAGATCCCACACAAAATGTGGATCTAAGGCGAAGACCGCAAAGCAAGTGTACAGTTTGTGACAATGAGAGTGTTAAAACAAGTAATATAGATGACAAACAGTTGTTTAGGGCTTTGTTTAACTTTGCTGTCAATGATCCTGAAATAGAAATACCAGTACATGCACCTTTGTGTGCAGAGCATTATCCCTTATGGGCAAAACGGCACAGAGTACATTGTGTAATGCCTGAGTGTAATCGGTGTCTGTATGGTCAGGTTAGACATCCACCTGATGTTTTTTTCTTGCTCGATAATTTTAGAGAGCAAGGGGATTATCCAAATTTGGCATTGAAATCAGACAGTCCTATATGTATGAGTTGTTATATGAAACTCTATCGTTTCACCAATGCTCTCAAACAACAACAGCATGGTCATGTTTCTGATAATGATAGTCTTATAAAGATAAATGAATCTTTGAAACAAAAAAACAATGATGCAATTTCAGGGGATATTGAAGAAGTTGCTATTTCTAGGGTAGGTCTTTTAGTCTGTAAAAAGCTTGTCAATAGAGAGCCACTTCTCTTGACAGAAGTAAAGTCTCACTACATTGAACAGATCTCAGAACTATATACAGAGAAAGGTAATAATGATAGGCCTTTGGAATTTTACACTGAGAGGTCAGCTACATTTTTGAAATTGGAAATGGCAAAGATTTTTGGCCACCACATCTCATTTTCTACTGTGAAATCTGGAGGCATTGTACAACGCAGTTACGGCACTCTCATTTTAGATATGGTGCAAATACTAGGGACATTCTTCACAAACAGTATTTTAATATGTCAAAAACTGTCAATAATTTAGAAACGGCCTGTTCTGCACTTAGAGCTGAGCTTACACGGAACATGACTGCAACAAGTCCAAGCACAATATCTCTCTTGTTTTCAGTTGCTGAAAACTTGTCAGACAGACTTCACTCTCAAGCAGCAAACTTTATTGATAAATACCAGAAAATCCCAAATTTATCTTCTATTGATCTCAAAAAATTGGTAAACGAAATTGATCCTGTTCTCTGGAATTTTGTCTGTCTGATAACACAAAGTAAAAAAGAACGCTCAGAGATGTTTCGGAATAATTTCAGTTGGACAAATCATTACCTAGGCTTTTACAATAGTGGTAGTGTTAATAAACACAAGCGGTTTCTTCAGTTGTTTTATAATTTATGCCACTTATTGTTTTTGAAAAATAACCAATGTACCTACCCATTACATCTGATTCTTGCAGACAGTATAGACTCTTACAGTGGCTCTACTAAATTGACAACATTGCTTAATTCATTTGGCATTATTTGTTCAAAAACCACTGCAAGAGATCACATGAATACAGTGGTTCATGAGATTCTTAAAGAACAATATGCCAGTAATTTCACTGAAGATGCATTCTGCATTGCATCATTAGATAATATAGATATTGGACAACCCTATGCAACTGTGACAACAAACTTTAAAAACAGAGGTATACATGCAACATCTTACCAGGCGGTAGAGCCTAGGCCAGAGTCCATAAAAAATACAAGCGAGGACTTCATAACTGCAAGTACAAGGCAGCGATCTTTTTCAGAATTGCATAAAATATGTGTGAAAAAAGACAGTAGTTCCTTTTTAGGTGTATTGCAGCATGCTCTGCTGTAAAACTCAGGAAGTGTGAAAGAACAAGTGATGGCATACCTATTGATATTTCACTTTTTGAAATGGAAACTTCTATAGCTTGTAATTTACGAAAATATATTGGTTCAGTATTAGCAAATGATGAATCATACAGGTATTTTGAAGAAACAATCCCCCTGGATGAACAGCATTTCCTCTTGACTGAGAACTTTGCTGACTTTGGTGCACGTGCTGAAATACTGGGCACATCAGGCACACCTGGAGATTATACTGAACTTGTGTGTTATCCTACACTGTAAAATGCCCTGTGAAGGTGTATACTGGAACAGGAGAACTACAGTGTGAATTTGGATCCACCTTCAATGATGTAGAACCACTTTATCTTATTCGTCGTTGCTATGGTCAATTCGACCTACTTCTTTCAATAGAAAGAATGAATAACGAGTCAGATCTATTTGATGACAATCATAGTGATCTACTTAAGCCCTGGTTTGTTTCAAATATTCGCTTAATGAAATCTGAGCAAGTTAAACAGTCCATGAATGAAGTGTATGGAGAACGTATATTTCCAGGTGCAAGTACTAGTTTTGGTACTGATGATAAATCTCCTGCACAAAAGAGGAGAAAACTTGTATCAAACATACAGTCTGTCAAAGCATCAATTGATGAAAGTCAGCATTTTTTGCCAGATGTTGGCTCATATTCATTTCTTTCACGGTCAAATCATGCTCTAGATGACTTCAAAATTACTGATCATGAACAAAAAACACTTGAAATACTGGACAAAAAAAACATTTCTATATTGTCTTCAAAGGCATTCTTCACATGCCTTAGAAAATATTTGTCCACTACCAAACCTTAGAAACATGCTTTCTAGTACTCATTCACCAAATATTGAAAAGGCAAAGGTCATTAACCTGGGCGTCCTCAATGAGCCCTGTGATAGTCTGGAAACTGTCAAACATGTAGTAGAGAAACTATATTCAGTTTTCAATATTGGTAAACGACTGAAGCATCTGATCATTGTTGGTGATGGGAAGACATATGATCTCCTTGTTAAGTTAAAAAGAGAATACAGTGATGAATTACGGTGGTTGATTGTGTTTCCTGGTGAGTGGCACCTGTTGAAAAACACTCAACCAGTGTTATTCAAAGTTTATATGGATGCTGGATTAAAAACAGTAGCAAAAGAAACATTCAAGGAGGAGGGTTTGCTGACATCACTTTTGAAATGCCAGAATTTCAAAAGATCTCACAGGTTCATATTACATACTTGGGAAGCTTTCTATAGAATGCAAATTGAAGAGTTCTTTAAATACAGAGAAGCACTTCCAGATACATGGAAATGTGAAATTGATTGTCAGTCAATTATGAAGGAAGTTCTGGAAGCATCATTAAAAATAGATAGCCTGTCCAATGTCAGCAGTTTAGAACAAATTAAACGTATTCAAGAGAATGTCAACTGCAAACTTCACGGCCTTGATCTTGAATTCAGGGACTTTGTTGACAAATGTAGTAAAAAAGACGATATCTTTAAATTCTGGTCTAACTTTATACATAGGGACTGTTTTGCCTATATCAGTTTATACTTGGCATTCCGCAGTGGAAACTGGAGTTTGCGGGTTGCAGCAATAAAAAAAATAGCACCTCTTTTCCTTTTGATAGGCAGATATACCTAAGGCTTGTACCCCATCATTTAAAAGATATTTTGGAAATGCCGGAGTCTGTATTAGGACATTTACAGAGTGGTGGATTTACAGCCTCATTTACTGGTCTGAGTTGGAGGCAACTTGCCTTAGATGAAGCACATGAATCACAAATAAATTTGAATGTGAAAAATTCTGTATTTAAGCCCTCTCCAGAGCTTCTGGATAATATTGCTGTTTACCTTCCATACAGGGCTGCTTGTCAGTCTAACATAATGAATCAAATTCACATTGACCAAAAACACACTAAAATTTCTACTGTACAAAGAGATGACCAAAAACGTACAAGAGAACTTGATGAGCAGCTCTGTATAAAGTATCTCAATAAAATATCAGAGAGTGGTGTTTTTGTAATCTCTGACGACCATAACAGAGGCTTGGTCAAACTATTTTCAGATGAGACTGCCACTGGCTCAGTTTATGAGGATCTATGTAATTTCTACAAGACTGGAGAAAATGCATATGAAAATTACATTTCATCCAGGCTGCTTAATATACCCAGTACAGCTGCTCCTGTCAGAATGAAAAAGCTTAAAACATTTACAGGAGTCAAAGCTTTGAAGAAAAAAGTCCGCACAAATGATCAGGATAAAAAATTAGTTGACATATGTCTCAAAAAACAAATTGCTTTCTCTATCAAGACAGGTACACCAATATCATCTTTCAAACAATTTATTCCCCTTCCCAGGGCAATTTGCCATGCAGATGGCTCAGTGTACCACCAATCTACGAAATCGAATGCAACAAAGGTATTTTCTTCAAGATATGACAAAGAATGTATTGTGGTTGACAATTACCTCGAAGTTGGGTGCCAGATTTGGTGGTCTTAGAGGGCATGTTCATAATTAATACTGCCCCTATCAGAAGCCATCACAAAAGCTTTAATGATTATATCAGTTACCTTACTAAGAGATGGATTTTACCTCATTTTAGAAGAAAAACCAAAGCTGTTCATGTACTATTTGATGATCCCAATGCTCTGTCTGGGGACCAGCCAGCCCAAAGGAGATAGAAAGAGCTCGTAGAGATAGAGATGGGAACAATAAAAGCAAAACATGGGATAGCTTGACCCCGGAGTCCCAAATACCGAAAGAAAAAATGGATGGATTTCATCAAAAACAGAGTTAATAAGAGATTGCTTATCAATGTTCTTAGCAATACTCTTCCAAAAATAATAAAATCACATCTTGGGTCTGGAAAAGAGTTTGTAACATCTGGTGGATTTGATGGAGAGGACAGAGGGAAGGCATTCTACATTTCTCATGACTCTGCTTTGATGGAAAATAGGGCATACTTTGGTAACCATGAAGAAACAGATACCCGTATCTGGCTGCATATTGCCAAATGCAACTACAGTAAAATTCTCATTTATTCACCTGAACAGATGTGTACCACATAGGATTGCCATATTTGTCATCACATGAGCTAACTGTCTTTGATAACGACAATTTTAAGGAGAAAGACATTTTCATTCAGTTAAAACCCCACTCTGGTGATCGCTCATTTCTAGACTTGAATCAATTCCACAATTCTATTTTGAGAGACCCAGATCTGGCTGATGTTCCCTCAATTGACAGGGCAAAATGCATTCAATCAATTTATATCACATCAGGTTGTGACTATATTTCCTTTTTTGTTGGCTATGGTAAAGCTGCTTTCCTCAATGCTTTCTTCCAACATGCAACTTTTATCTGTGGAAAGAGCTATGGTGAGTGTAATTTGGCTCAAACAAATGATGATTCTAGCCTTCTTTCTTTCCTCCGTCTGATTGGCACACTCTACTATAAGAGACACAACTCAGAATTTGTTAAGGAATATTCTGGTCCAGAGGATCTTTTCAAAACTCTAAAATATAACAACAAAAATTTGAATGAAAGGGAGTTACATGTTCTATGGATAGAAACAATTAGAAATGGAATACAGCCTAGAATAAGAAATGAAGAGGAGAGCATTCCAAATGCAACAGCGCTTCAGTATCACTGGCTTCGCTCTTGTTTTATTTCAAAACTGTGGAGTCAAGCACACCTCTGTCATTTCACTCCCAAAATATTCAGAGCATGGCTTTAAATTGACTGGTAACAATTTGGCAATTCTATGGGACAGTGATGAAAATGTTGCTGCTGTAGAGGCTAATGTCAATCAATTTACGAAGGGTTGTGCTTGTAAAACAGGTTGTGAAACAAAACGCTGTAGATGCAAAAAACATGACGCTCTGTGTGGGCCTGGATGTACTTGTAGAAACTGTTTAAATACAAAGGCTAGCAATACTGAAGACACTGTCACTGATAGAGACACATTAGAAGCCACAAATGAGTTATTGCTAGAGGAAATGAATGTAGATAGTGACGATGATGAAGTAGAAATAATTTTAGAAGAGGAGGAAGAATATGATCTGCCTGAAGAATATGTTGTAGAGTTGGAAGGAAGAGACATATATGGAATAAATAGTACTAGTGAAGTTGAAAATGAACTGGATTGTGAGAACAGTGATGTGGAGTAAGCTCTGCATGCTCAGTATCTTTAAAACATGGTCTCGACAACACACTGAACCCCCTTAAAAATATACAAATTAAAAAAAAAAAAAAAAAAAAAAAAAAAAAAAAAAGAACAAAAAAAGGCGGTTTAAACAAGTAATGTATTGAGCAGTTCATCAGGTCCAAATATTTGCAATGTAAAACATGCGTCAGCTGATTGGAAAACGCAGCAAAAAAAAACAACAACACAAAAATACAGTGAACGGAAATATCACTACAATATTTTAATCCTGGTTTATATACTGTATTTAACAATATTCGCGTGAAGAAATGTTCCATGATAGTTTTAATCAAGCACGGAAAAACTCATGCGAATCACGGTTAAAATAACCGTGTGCGAATGATCACAGCTTCACTGTGCAGTGTGTACAGATTCGCTATAGCGCTGTGACCGGCCTCCATACAGTATGGGACGAATTCTGGTCCAATGAAGCTAGGGGGTTTAAAATTGGCACACGCATTCTTTCTTCTATAGGTGCCACGACCTGTAAAGTTTCACGACTGTTCACAACATGTAAGGCTCCTTAGCTGCTCCGTAATCAAGACCAAACATGGAAACACAAGTTTAGTGGACCGTCGAGTCAGACTGAACAAGTTCGAAATCCTTGTATCTGAAATTTATTCAAGCCGTAAATCACTTTCATTGCCAAAAGTAAATATCCGAGAAAACAATTACCTATCAATTAGAGATTCCAAAGTCCTAGAGAGTGTATTCCAAGTCCGTATTTTGAACACGGTGTATCCAGGATGACATGGCTCCCGCCATATTTGTTTTGAAGGCAAAATGACGTCATTTTTTATAGACAGCGCCCCCACAGTTTGCCCCCTCCTCTCAGACTGTTATATTAAGCAAGAGGCTGCCCAACAATCTCAGAGTGCTCTAACTGCTAAGCAGTGAGCGAAATATACACAAAATGTATACAATATGCCCTCCCGGTTATCACCATAATGGCTTTAGGGCAACCTCTGAACTTGGACACAGAGCATACGGTTACACATTGTCGAAGGTTGAAAATATGGACTCACCAGAGTGCTTGAACGGCAACACGTATCATGAGCAAAGCATGGTGCCAACAGTGAACGTCCCTTATATTATGCAAGAGGTTACGTTGGTATGGACGGTTATGTGGTAGCCTGTCGGGGCCGGCAAGGCTGATATTCCAATGATGAAGGGATTTCAAGACGACTGGAAACAGCGAGTACTATATAATCTAAGATGCTACTTTATTACACTAAGCTCTAAGCTACGTACATAGAGTGATGCTAAGCTGGAGACTGGCTTGAGTACACGTGGGCTAAGAGAGATATACATCAGGGCTCCCATAGAGAGCTAAGCCGAGCATGTGAACACCCTACATGAGCAAAAAAAACGTGAGCCTGAGCGTGAAAACGCCCTACATGAGAAAAAAAACCTTGGGCTGAGCATGAAAACGCCCCACATGAGCAAAAAACATGTTGCATTGTGGGTATTTTCAAGATGGCAGCCGCCATGACAGCCTGCACTGAAAGCTCTGGTGAGTACATATTTGCTCGATTCTACCATTGAGAAGCATTATTTTGGAAAAATAAAAACATCAGAGTATGCAGCAGTGTTTCAAGTGTCTATGCACATAGTTCATTACATAGCAGAAGCTCAAACTACAAAGATTACTTCAACACAAAATCGCTTAGTGTGTTAGGATAGACTGCATGCACATACACACGCATTGCCTCTGAACATGGAGCTACCACTGCTCTGAAGCACTGCAAGAACTCTCTTACACATTGCACAGCAGAACAAGCGATGCATGTAGTCTCTTGTACACTGTACAGCTCAAATGTGTTTGAAGTTTACAGCTACAGTCATTCACCTACTTCGAGTTTTAGTGCTGAAGTAATTATTACAGTTTGAGCATCTGAGATGTAATGAACTGTGCATAGACACTTGAATGCATAATGCAGAGTCAGATTGTGTCCTGCATATACATTAAGATGATTTAAAATATGTCACTTTTCATTCAAGATAAGGATTTTTGAAAAAAGTCTCCAAATTATCAATGTGCTTGCTATTTGTTGTGCATCATGTGCATGTTTGTGTGAGCTTTACTATTTAGCAGAGAATTAGAGAGCCATTAAAAGGCAGTGAACACTATACATGTATCATTGTGCCAATGATGGTAACCTTCACCTACAAATGTTAAGAATAGCTACAGGTCAGAGATCATCAGCTTTATTAATGCTGTGAATATTTGGAATTCCATTGCCCATCTATTCAAAAAAGTCAAACTTGTCGACTTTTAAATCAAAATTAAATGAATATCTTTTCATGATGTACTGTATGAAGGTTTGACATTTTCTCTTTCACTCTCTCTGCTCCTGTATTTTTCTAGAGGTTCCAAATTTTAATTAAAGTACAGGTAACCAAAGCTAGCTGTTGTGATGTAACTGTCTTGTTAGCAGAAACTAATCAAATTTGTACTCAGTAACTTCTCAACAATCTTCAGCTGAACTTGACATATATCATCAAAATTAAAATGTTTTATAACTCATGACAGCTTCTCTTTTGTTTTCCAGAACCACTTCTTTGAGAGAAAAACAGAAGATGAGCAAGACGCAAACCAGTTTGGATGTCTCACTTAGATGAGGCAGCAAACGGGGGGGGGGGGGGGGGGGGGGGGGGGGGAGTTTTGATACAGGGTGTTTGACATTACCACAATCTCAATGGGAAGTTTAATTTGTTGAGTAGAATGGGAAAAAGTTGAACAGCCAGTATGGCCCAGTGTTGCTAGCTTTCAGCACATGCATTTTACATGTAAGAAGATACAGTGCTTGACTTGTCACATTCATTTATTATTTTAGAATGATTAATGAATCAGTACAGTTTTGTTTTCTACTAATTGAACAATGTATGCTATATTAGTAGTTGAAGACCCTGGGTTATTGGCACAGATAGTTTTAGACACTGATCAAAATGGCAAAACTTGCAAAACTTGAGAATAAAATCATATTTGTGGACAGTGTGTAACACATTAATCAAGTATGGCCTCAGTCTTTTTTATGTTGTCAAACATATTCTAGCATTTTGCATTTTAGTTCACAACCTAATACAAGTGAAAGCATACTGAGGAGATTGCAAGAGGACTTGCCATGGAAGTCAACAAAAGTTAATGTGTTTCTAGTCATTGTACATACCAGTAATGATTTGATCAGTGAGGTGTAACTCTGATAAACATAAGTTATTGGTAACCCCTGCGTGCACTATTATCCTAAATCCAATCAACAGAGGGTCATATTCTCTGATTGACTTCCAGGGTAAGCCAGTTGCATAATGTCTATGGTTGGTTATCCAGTACCAGGTTGGAAGCAATAGTGCAAAACTAAACTTGGGTAACGTCAAGAAATCCAAAGATGATACTAGACTAGGTACTGGTACATATAGGATGAAATGAAAGTAATGTCAAAAATAGTGACTTTCCCTTCAATTCACCAGCACTCTCACATTTTATAAAATACCAGAAACTAATAATATTTTATGGAAAAGATTTATTTTTCACTTATTTATTCAAATATATTTACTGCTTGCAAAGTAAATGAAATTATGTTATTGAAACTAAATAATATGAAATAAACAGAAACAATGATAATATAGAACTGTATGAAACAGCAAGTGTAGCCCTTTTCTTGAAAGAACATATCTCCATAAATATGCCTATAAAACTCACTGACCGAAGCAGACTTTGATGCTGCAGACTACAAAACAAGACCATGTTGGCTTTTACTCGACTGGGGTAAATACAGCTGACAGAAAAGCTAACAGATTCCTTTTCTGCCTATAATTCTGCTTTTCTGTCTATAGAATAAAGATGAGTCTACATGCCTTATCGAGTGTTAAACTTGTAGAACAATCTATAAAACTGTCTTTTGTTAAATAATTTAGAGATATGATTGTGTTTACTGGAATGTTAAATTCCCTTCATTTTCATCAGTACCATTCACTTCATCAGCTGTTACAGTTTCATTGTTATTGTTGTCATCTGGGATTTGAGTGGCATTCTCAATGCTATTATCTTCCTGTGACAAGTTCACCCATGACCATCCGTACAGCAAGGTATGTAGAGTTGCATGCTGTTGTAAATGAAGGAAAAGTTCAGGAGTTTTTGAACAACAGAAATATGATCATTTTTATTTTACAGTTTACTTAAAGGTTTAGCTTTAGTATTAATCATGAATAAAAGTATAAGCACATGCTTTGTACATAATTTGAATGGTCTTCAGTTGACTTGAGTTGTTGGAGCTTGCTAGTCGAGGACAAAATCTGTTTACGACCCCCTAAAAATACTCGTAAACATGCACATCCATTGCTTCAGTCTCTTGTACACAGTTTACAGCACACTGTGAAGTAAAGTTGTAGCAGTTAATCACCCACTGAGCGATTTTGTGTTGAAGTAATCTTTGTAGTTTGAGCTTCTGCTATGCAATGAACTATGTGCATAGACACTTGAAACACTGCTGCATACTCTGATGTTTTTAATTTCCAAAATAATGCTTCTCAATGGTAGAATCGACCAAAATATGTACTCACCAGAGCTTTCAGTGCAGGCTGTCATGGCGGCTGCCATCTTGAAAATACCCACAATGCAACATGTTTTTTGCTCATGTAGGGCGTTTTTCATGCTCAGCCCAAGGTTTTTTTTTCTCATGTAGGGCGTTTTCACGCTCAGCCTAATGTTTTTTTTTGCTCATGTAGGGTGTTCACATGCTCGGCTTAGCTCTCTATGGGAGCCCTGATGTACATGCCCTCATGAATAGTAATGACAGCTCATGAATAATATCACATGACACTGCGTCACATTCCTCCCTCCTTATTTGATGGTGACAGGAAGTCTACATCACTAGTAGGCGAAAATCATTCAGAAAATCAGCAAAATTTAAATGAAATAACACAATGCTAATACTACTGAATCTAAAAGAAAGTACATGACAAAAAAAACTACTGACTAAGTCGGGTACAGCAACCTGGGCAAACACCATTACTATAAGGGTTGAAAAATTCAACATGCATTTTTGAAAACAGTGTATATCAGGTCACTACAGCCCTTTCACTACATCATTCATGCACCTTCACACACTACCGTACATCCGAGCTCCACATTCGCGACACTGCGTCTGCATTTGTATTTTCGCCGCCCTTCTGTACTCACCCTTACCGAAATGATACCCATTTACATAGTGTTTCATACGGGTAACAAACATGTGTCATATGCATGTTACCTACAGGTTTTTCAAAATATGTGTCTGACCATATTGATTTTAACTTTTCGTTATGTATTGACAACATGGACAATACATGTTGGAAACATGTATGGCTTGAAATCCAGGCAGTTGCACCCGAAATCTGTGCTGCTCAATAAAACATGTTTGTCACATGGACATAACACCCTCCGACATGTTGGCAATCAAGAATCTATTCTCTTCCATGAAGGTCCCTCTCAAGGGTACAAGAGCTTTCGGAATATCTTTCCCGGAGAGCCCAGAATTAGTTTTTCTGGATCTCTTCTAGAAAGATTAACAGGTTAGCTGCCACTCTGCCTGGCAATTAGCTGCCTTTCTGCTAGTAGATTTCCTACTGATGTGCTTTATAAAATCAACCTACCTTCTGCACTCTGAATTATAGTCACCCCAACAACTTGAAACTTTTTTATCAGTGCTGCTGAGAAACTGCCATCACCTTACCACTTCAGAACACTCTGCTGCGCAGACAAAAATAATGCGAGAGCTAAAAAATTTGGTAGGAATAAAATTTAATCCACCAGATTTTTAAAGCCAATCAACATAATCAACATTAAACTGTTAAGTTGAAAAAATGTTCAAGTGTCCATAAAGTCCAGAACTTGATATTGTCATGGCCATGAGCTCTTTTTAAAGACCTGTGATTGTCTGTTATGGTTTTAGTTATTGCTTGACCTGTTATCTTGAGGTTGTCCTGTGCATATGCTGGAAAAAATAAAAAACATCAAGTTAGATATAAAGCTTATAACAAAAATATGTAATGTTAAGAGCAAGTGTGTTAGAATCCTTGCTAAAAGCTGACAATTTTGACTCTTTCCACAGCCATCAAACATTGAAGAATGAAATTCGCATGTAGTCAGAAAATAATGTACCCTCAATTTGCGAATGACCCGATGTGATTTGTTGTACAAGTATCAATCTGTTCATATTGCAAATAGCTTCAAACTAGTATATCCATAGACAGTGGAATCAGTGGCATAAAACAAAATATATTTTTTCAGATGATTTATCCCGCAGGAAAAAATGTTGATTCCCTCTTTATTAAGTCAATGAATTTTTAAAATTATTCATGTACAGATACACTACGGCCCAAAGGCGCCCCATTTTGTACGGTAATAGCGTCCCGAATTTTCGCCACACATACGTGGAGTGCGTGTTCAGAGAGTCAATTTCACCTCCCGCGTCATGTTCAAAATTTCGCCGTATTTCCTTGCTGCACATCTAAATATTAATGAAAGAGCAACAGGTCCTATTTCCCGTATATGCTGCCCTTACAATTATAATATTTTGGGGAGAATTTCACAAGGGAATTCCAAAAATACGTAAGCGATAACAGACATATGCAAAATCAAGTAAAAACACAGTCAACAGCAAAACGATCTTCAACTCGTCATTTCATAAACATAAGAGGGAAACTCAAAAAAATAAAACCATAGAGTTTTAGTTACCCTTCATGATATGTGTCATACCAAATATTATAAAAAATAACAGCGAAATGAAAAAGTTAAACGGTTTTTTCAGATGTATTTTTCATTTTACGATGTGTCTAATCTGCTCGATTTCCCATAGAAAACAATGGCGTTTAATGTACTGAACAGACCGTACAATTCTCGCTCGTTCAAATTTCTCAATTCTGAACCGATTATAGTGAAAAGTGCCACGGTGTTTCCTTGATATATATACAAAATTGCTGTCGTTTTAGTTTTTTGAATTTCTCGACGAAACTTGTTTTAGTTGCATTTTATTTTTCCGGTCGCTGAATTTTTGCTCTTGCCCTCAATAAAATGGCGATCTTACGGCGTTTGCATATGCAGAATCAGGGTCTAATATTGACCCATTTTAATCGGTTAGCGTCTCTTAAATTGTACAGACCAAATACCAGTCAGGTTGTTGTAATTTATACCAAATTTTGACGAATATCAAATATGAAAATTCTAGTAAACTGCAAAAATAATGCAGAACAGAGGCGAACGGGCGTTAGAGTCTCCACTGTAATAGTGCAGTGAACGTTATCGATCGATATCCTTTTGTCCGAAATTGATACATTGTTGTCTCGCTCACTCGCGTGTAGTCCCCGTTCACAATGGCGCCAAACTACGCCGAGGTGCGCCAAAATGTGCTGAAACGTACATAAAGTATCACCAAAACTGAAAAAAGTGTCGTCGATTTACTGTCAGTACAGGACACCAACGGATACCTTGATGTTAAAGTGTATAAGTCAATCATGGGTTATTGTGGAAATGTTTATGACGTGACCTCAACACACGAGCGCCCGGCACAAGCGGCGCCCAAACAGATTTTCGATCGATAATCTATTGAAAATATATTGATACAATGTTCGCGGTTGTCAATAGCGACCGGCGGAGAGCGCTGTTCGATAGAAATTATGCTTCGCGGAATACCGTACACTGAGGCATACTTTTGGGCCGTATGGCCGTAGTGATAAGACAGAAACATTGCCACAAAAATTGATCTGTACTTTATCTTAATGCATATCTGCCAAAACATTTTATCCAAGTATGTTATTATTTAATTAAAACTTCATCAGTCAATTATGTATGATTTGCAAAGGTTCAAGTGAAGTAAATGTTTATTGGTATAATTCAATTAAAATTGTACAGAGTCTACTACGTAACGTCCACTCATTGGTTTGAGTACACATTGCATATCTACATGAACATTCTCAAGTCAAATTGGAATGCAGCATAGGAAAAGGTAGGTCTTTGTATTAAAGGGGAGTTCACCAAAGAAGATTGTTAACATTTATTTTTGGTCACTTATTCAAGAATTGCCATTTTTGCCATTTATTACTTGATAATTTTTTACAAAAATGGATAAAAATAGTGGCAGAAGTTGCATTTTTGGGCTTCATAAAACTAAATTTATTTTGAATGATGGTAAAAACAGACCAAGCTTGGCGCTTTCATCACATGATATGGCAGGGTACATCTTCTGATTGGTATGGCATTGTACACTCTCACATTCATGCTAGGCTGTGAGCATTTGCATAACATACACAATAGTTAAGCAAATACATAAAGCCTGGTGTGAACATGAATGACAATGCCACACCCATCAGAAGATGGTCCCTGCCATATGACCTGATGAAAGCACCAATCTTGGCACCTTTTCCCCTGATGAAGCCCTATAATGCAACTTTTGCCACAAATTTTATCTTACTTGTAAAAAACGGCACCAGTTATAAATGGCGAAAATTGCTTTTCCGGAATAATTGACCTTAAAGCTAGAACATATGTAAATATCACCCGTGGCAAACTTCCTCTTTAAGCCAAGCTCGAATTGCAGAGACTAACTGAGAGTACTATTCATTTAGGAATCTTAAGGTTGAATTTTACTTACCATTTAATGTTCCAAGGTTATGGTGGGTAAGTCTTTGATATCCAGCTCGTAGTTGTTTTCTTTTGTGAAACAAACTCTGTTGAGAAAAAAAGGTGAAATACAATATTATAAACACATTATTATTATAATAATGCCATTTGATGTTTAATTCTGCTCCCCATAGAATCCTTAAAAGTACAGTGCATTGTTTGAAAACATGTCCTTCACAAAATAACTGTTGTTACTGTTGATAAATGAAATCTGTCCAGTTATACATTAGTATACTGAAATAATTTGTTTGCTCTATTTAGTTTACAAAAAAAGCTATCATGTATCTGTGCTCTCCCTGTCCTTCATAACGTTCATAAATTAAGTACAAATATGAAAAATTACGGAAAAAAATAAATGCATGATCGGCCATTTACACTTTTGTAGCCTGATTTTTCGGTTAAGATAATGATTTCTCGGGAAACACTCTGTCATATCTCATCTTTCAAAACTACTCTGCCCCTATCATCAGCCTTGATCGACACATGGTGATAGCACAGCCCCTCTACTGTAGTGATAGCCAGCTTTGGAATTTGACTTGTGCCCACATGAGCAATGAAGTCACCCCAAGTGAATAATTATCGAATTTCAAAGCAATCGGCTTTACGTTTCAGAGGAGAAGGAATTGTTGACTGACCACAGATGGACAGACGACAACCGAGAAAGTAGCCTATTTGATAAGCTCTGAGTCCTTGACAGCAGAGCAAAAATATACGAGAAAATTGCAAAAAAATACAGATAAATAAATTTCACCACAATTTTAATAAATCTGACAGAGGTCAACCAAAGGATCATGCATATAAATTTTCAAAACAAAATGTTTTTTTTTGACCAAAAACCCTAAAAAATTGCCCCCAAATTACAACCATAAAAAATTAACCACAATTCGGCTATTTTGGCTTGGCTGTCTGACTGAATTGAATTTTGCCAATGCATTTTATAACAATACAGATATACAAATGATTTAGCTACACTAGCCCTGCGTACAGGTCTGTGTGTTCTCGGCGTTATACGGCCTCCACCAAAGCCTTGCAACGGTCTATGGAGATAACTGGGGCTCTGCGGTCCGGATCCGGACTGCAACGAAAAAACGGTCTTTTTTGACGAAATTCTGCTCTATCGAGGCAAAATCCTTTCCCTGCCTACCTTTACCTCCTAACCGACCCAAGAAAAGGTGCGATTAATTTCTCCTACGTCCAAAACCGTTCGTTTTCTGAAACATAACGTACTCGACAGGTTGTTTACGACTTTACCCATGGAGGTCGCCATTTTGAATCTCGCTAGCGCTGCAAGACCCCAGTTATCTCAATAGACCGTTGCAGGGCTGTGGTGGAGGCCGTAAAACGCCAGGAACACACAGACCTGTACGCAGGGCTACAGCTACACTTACCTTGAGTAATGTAGATGGCATCAAGGATGGTTTTTGTCACCATTCTGCTACCATTACATCGCAAAATTTGAATTCGTGTCAACCACCGGTGGCACATACTTGAATAGATCCGTAGACTGTACAGTGACGCCGTCTCGAGATTCGAATCGCCCAGTCTTCGTGGACATGCAGAGGAATCCGCTACAATGGTATTTTACAGACTCAACTCATTTTTGACGTCTGAATCGTTCTCACAAAACACCAAAGTCATGATTTCTTGTGTAAAAATGACAGCGATTTCACAGCAACGGAGACAGCTAACGTGGAAAATGAACCAATTCAAACCGACGTTCAACTGATCTCAAACTGATCAAGCCTCGTTCTGGTTCAAAACGGAAGTCAAGCGTCGACCCCGTCTCACTTGCGATCAGAAGATTCGATTCGCTGGAATTTTTCGGCAACTAATTGAAATTTCTGTGCACAAAATTTATACTACAATTACGGTTATTATTCTTTGTTTAGAACAAAAACAAGAGTTTTTAAGGCGTTCGTTAATGACCTCTGACATCACATGACTAACCTTTGACACGGAGTCAGCTGTTGCACAGAGCCACCGTGACAGAGCCCAGAGTACTATGAGCATAGAGTAAGTGCAAACCTAACTTATTTCGAGCGTCCATCCTTAAAATATTTCATGAAAGTTACTCAAGATGCTTTTAAAGTCTACCGGTAACTAATACTTCGTCAAGCTTTAGTTTTGCAGCGAGGCATTCTTGTAAACCCGGAAGTAAGCACCATGGAGGTTGCTATAACCATGGCGGTACCTCTGCTACCTTCATGCTATAACGTAGAATGACCGTGAATTTAAATATTTGTTTCCATTCCTGAAACTCAATGTGTTGTGTCATGGGGCTGACGGCATCATTTTACAAGTGGTATAGCCACAAACTGATGACATCAAATCACCATAAACAAAACACAGATGCCTTGTAATTACGGCACAGTGTATTGTGTATGGTGATTTGACGTCATCAGTTTGTGGCTATACCCTTTGTAAAATGGTGCCGGGCTGACAATTAACCACATGGTTGTTTGACTTCGACAGTAACTGCTTTCAATTCACTCGATGTTGAAACCGAAAACAAAATACATGAAGATCTTATTGGTCCAGTGCTCGTGATTATGAGTCGTCAATTTAAACAACGAATGTTTACAAACAAAGATGACATTGTTTTTTTTTAACAAAATATGTCAACGTTAGCACAGTTGAGCATGGATGTAAAAAATAGATTTACAACCATACGTTGAGCAACTGCATACATTAATCGCTTCTTTTTAGCTCCGCGTTTTTTGGTAAAAAAATCTACCCCATGTCCGATTGCTTTGAAATTTAATATGCAGTTCACTTGGGGTGACCTCAGTTAGGTTTGTTCAAATCAAGGTGACATTTTTATATCTGTACGTTAAGGCAATTTTTGTTATTTTTGTTCAAGAAATATTAAAAATCTTCAAAACCTACAAGTCACATAGCTTTGATATTTGATAGATAGGTCCATAAGGAGCTTTTCCAGATTTGTTCACATTGTGCAGAAATACATAAATTTATATTTTCAAGATAATTTTTGTCAATTTTGGTCAAACTATTGTTTTCGCCAAAACTACTTGCCTTATAGCTTTGATATTTGGTATACAGGTTCATAGGGATAATAAAAATGTTATGCTTTCAAACGATGATGACATCTACAATATTGTAATTTTGGGCATTTTTTACAATTTTTTGTTCAAAAAATGAGTTTCTCAAAACTTAGGAGTCTGATAGCTACGACATTTGGTATGCTGGTCACTATACAGATAAGATGTGATGTATTTTATAAAACTGCCCTTCAGGAAAAAAAACTAAGTCAGAAATACACATATATTAAACATATTAATCTCATGTAAACAGTGCATGACCTGGAATCCGCTCTCAGACTTACCTGTTTCAAACATGAATGCAAAAAAAAATACATGTTTGATATTTAATGATATCTAACAAGTTAGATTATATTCAAAAACAAGCTCAGCAGATGACTTATAAGAAGACAGCTTTAACAAAAATGCATGCAAATCTGCAACACTGTGATATTGCGGTACCCTCCAAAATATGACTGTTACAGCTGTAGAGACCCAATATTTTTTCTGTTAAAAGTCTATTTCATATTTCTGACATGTCCCTGTACCAAATAAAACCAATTTCATACAAAGCATTGCATTTTTTATTCTGCCTAGCTAAAATATTGGTAGAATTTGAGATTTACTGTAATTTGCAATGTTAAACTTTGGGGTATGGGTAAGTTTTGGTCATATTTCACAATATCTATAGAATAAATTGCATGTTTTCAATATGTCATCTTAAAGAAGAATATATTGCCTTTTAAACGGTACCAAACAAGTGAGGTTATGTTAAAAGTAAGCTCAGCAGATGACTTATAAGAAGACAGATTTGACGAAAACGCAATTGGGTTGCAAAATCGTGATTTTGCGGTACCCTTCAAAACATGACCATAACAGCTATTCCATCCCTATATTTTTTCTGTTAATATTCCATTTCGTATTCTAGGGATCCCAAGGCTTCTGAAAAATACAGGTTTGTTATCCTGTGGGGGTGAACGTAGACCCTCTCTAGCCCACGGACTAATCCCTTTCCCCGCAGGGAACTGCACAAACATAAAACAGTTTCTAAATACCCGTTTGTGGCTTTTTGAGCCCGATCTTTTATTTGTTAAATAGTGTGATTGGCTGATGGACGCACCTATGGTGTTGTCTTTGTAACGAGCAGTGTAATTGGTTTGATTAGTATGAAGGTCATCTAAGGTCATGATTTTTAGCGATGGCATCAAAAAGAAATGTGGCGTCGACCACTGGCACCTTGCTGATGGAATATTTTTTTCCAAAAGAAAGCCCATTCGAAAGGTATACTTAATTCCAAAAATATATTTAGTTTATGTATGAAAAACTTCAATTTCGCTGAATTTGTGAGAAAAAAAGCGCCAAAAAGATGTGATTTTGATCGACGATTCGAAGTTCATGAGACTGTAGCCTTTTTCCGCCGCCGCGCTGGCTGCCAACGTCACGTTCACTACGAGTATGATCTTCTCAACAAATCAAGTTATTCTCAGAGCAATACCGACGCATTTTCTAGATTTAAAAAAAAGTGAGCTAGAACTGATTTTTTTAGAAGCAACTGTTTATTTGAATGTTTTTTTTTTTTCATTGATTATTTTTATGTACTAGAGTCCACGGTCACAGGCATGTGTGTTGCCGACCGTTGCCGACCGGCGCATCACGGTCACGGCTCAGACGGCTTCACCGTGGCGCTGATCCCCTGTTGGACAATACATCGTGGATTCCGGCATGGGTTCAATTTCACTGCGCCTCTCCATGTTCTCCGTGTTGGGTTGCCCGATAGTGTATTTCGATGGACCCTCTGAATCATTTTTTTCACGGACTCGTGGAGCAAATTTGAAAGAAAATAGAGTTGTTTCCTTCCGACGCCATGCTGCATATCTGCTTTGATCAAATTTGGGGACAGCGAGACGCGATGATCGTGCGCGATTTGCATTTAATTTGTTGCAACATTTCTGTCAATTACTCACCTTGTGTCATAAGTTTTAGAAACTATCGCTAGCCTGAAAATTAGCAACGTAGTAAGTTCATAGGCACAGCTGACATGGAAACGTGCCTCGGACTTGACGATGCCGATTTTCAGACTACACTCAGAGAATCCGAAACTTTCCACACAAAATGAATGATTGACAGGGATGTTGCAACAAATTTAATGTTAAGCGGGCACTCATCTCGTCTGGTTGTCGCCTAAGCTCAGTCGCAGAGAGTGCTTTCGCAAACATTTTACTATTATCGTTTGCGTATAGAAAACTCATAACAATGAAAAAATGGGTAGAGACTCAATCCAATGCGTAATATTATTACGCATTGATCGACTCTACGCATTTTTTCATTGTTATGAGTTTTCTATATACGCATTTTTTTCGTAAATGCGAACACTGTAACAGTGAATTATCTTACCGATGTTTTTCTTAACAAAAGCGAATTTGTTTTGATTAGAATAGAATGAGTTTGATGGTTTTGGGGAAACTACTATGTGGTAATGAAGAATGGGAAATGAGCAATGAAATGAGCAGACAGCGGGTGATTTAAGATTAAATGTTACATCTTCACTGCAAATAAAACCATAAGTGTGTCAAATAATACAAACAAAACAAAAATCATGTTTGTTTGTTTTTTGTATGTGAGCCACGTCTAAGACACACAACAAAAGTACTGTTTCAGTCTCAGCTAAATGTCACCTCAGATGCCACCAGAGAACACCATTTCCACTCCAAAATTTCATTTTTCGCCTTGCGAGAGGGGGGACACCCCCCTACCTAGATCTGGCCAGAGAGTGGAAGATCGACTTGAATGCTGACAAGAGCTACCCATCTCTGCTTGGTTTCAAAAGAAATTTTGTGGACAAAAGGAGAGAGCCATGGAGGGCAGATTTCGTCCATGTCAAGGAGTATGTGATCCACTGCGATGCTGTGGATATGGCCAACAATTACGCAGGGAGGCTGACCTCCATTGCAGGGCTGTGGGCAGACGCCTGCACCTGCCCAAAAGATTATCTGCAAATCCTCCCCTGAAAGACACCAAAGAAATCTGCAAAAAAGTGGTCTATGACATCAGCAACTCCCTCATGATGCCCCTCAAGCAGGGTAGCAACCTCAGCACCTTGTAGAGATGCAGGTGTACCCTGGGAACAACAGAGGGTATCGCTACATGCTGACCGTTATTGTGCCTATCAAAAAAAAAGACCGGCAAAAGACACTCTTTTAGCACTCAAAACATCATCAACAAGATGGGCGGAGGCCTGAAAAGCTGAAAACAGACAAAGGGCACAGATTCACAAACAGAAAGATGCAAGACCGGCTGGTGACAGAAAACATCTGCTGGTTCCACATGTACAGCAGTAAGAAGCCCGCTGTTATGCAGTGCTTAACTGGACCTTAAAATGCTGCTGATGTGGAAATACTTCATCCACAAAGACATGCAAACCTGTGACCTTGGTACAGCTACAGGTTGTAGTAGTGCAGCATGCATTCTCCTTGCCGCAGAGGTTGGGGACCAGCTTTTCGACCTAAGAGGGTGCTTACCTTCCTCCCAAGAGCCCTTGCTGGTGTGCCAACAGCCATTCTTCCTGAACCACCATGCGCCCTCTTACGAGAGAGTGATCACTGTGAGCATGGTGCAGGTCAACAGAGTACTCAAGCTCTACCTCGAGGATGTAGCTTTCAGCAGCGATTTCTCGGCGGATGGTGGTAATGGCATTCCACATTCATCCACCCATTGGAAGCCCCCGTGGGCAGCAACTGGCTCATTGTCAAGCCATAGAGGTTATTAAAGTCTATATAGAGGATATAGCTGTTGTGCTTGGCCGGATCGTATCAATCCACTGTATGGTTGTTGGCCTTTGTGTTTCTTTTTGTCACCATCGAGATCCCTCCTCACAGCCCTTTCTCGATGAAGAGGTGCTGGTCATAGTCGGTTAGCAGATCTAGCATGACCCCTATCTTTTTCAACAACACGTCCCTGGAGAGACCAGGGCTAGTGTAGTAGTGGGCTTGGTCGAGGCCATTCTGGTGGAAGTTTGTCTTCTAGAAGCTCTTGTACACCTCTCTAAGGAGATGGACATCTGTGCAGTTGTGAAGGCCATGGTAGTCCCCCAAAGTGTGGCAGCCGACATTCTCCTAAACTTCTTTCACACGAGGGTAGTCACTCTCTTCGAAGCCTGAACTAGAGAGCTTGGTATGGAAGGCCTCTTTTTGATGGCAGGGAGTCATTGAAGCGCTGTCATTATCCATGTACTCGTAGGGGTAGATGTCTTTGCTGCACAACAGGGCTCCTCGCTCTTGAAAGGCTGTTATACAGAAGGCCTTGGGCTAGCTGGCAACCACAAGCTTGTCTAAGGAGGTCAGAAGAAACTTGGCGCTTTCGATGGACCAGTGCTGCCCAAGTGAGAAAAGTGAGGAAATGCTCTGCTGGGCTGGGGCCTCACTACTCCGGGGGGGGGGGGGGATGTCACACCGTAAAAGAGCACAACCATGTAGCAGAAGCCACAGGGCTCATGATGCAGGGTCACCTGGGTGTTACTGGCGATGGGTTAAGTTCGGGCCCCAATCATAGTGATGAGGGCCTTGAAGTCAGTGAAGCTCACAAAGGGGGCATGGAGCTGCTCACGATAGTTCTGGAAGGCAAGCTTGTTTTTCCCTCTTCTAGCATCTCAACCCTCATGGCTGTCTTCCCAATCCCCTGGCACTCAGGCTTGTGGGCCTCTAGCAGGTCCTGCCTGGTGTACCCATGGAGGCAGCATACGCAGAAGTTTTTGCGCCCCTTACGTGTATATATATATATAACTTAATATATATATATATATATATATATATATATATATATATAAATAAATAAACAGATTACTTCAAGTACAAAGTAATGAAATATATTACTTAAGTTTCATGCATCTTGCAATCCTCAGATAGAGTGAAAGGATTACTAGCTCGACACTCTTACATATATGATCGGGACGAACCATTCTATTTGTAGGTAGTGTTAAAATTCGATAATAATATTTGTTTTGGTGGCGACATTTGAAACCAACTCAGAGCGTTTGTTTGACAAATCGAGGACATCTGTATACTTCAGTATATATATATATATATATATATATATATATATATATATATATATATATATATATATATATTATTATATATATATAACCATATATCATATATAACCATATTCATAGGCAAATTCAAACCACAATTCTGTCACACTGCCTTTAAATGCAATGTCCTATATAACATACAATTTTTCTTATCTTATCTTTGAATTTATAGTTACTCTTCTGCGGCCATTACAGTTGCAGGCGTGAGCATAACTTATGGGATCACATACCCATGGCTACTTAAAGCTATTAACAATTATATAGAGAGATTATGGACCGGAAGATTTCTTGCCAACTTAGTGTTATTACAAAGCAAGCAGAACGAAGACAAGTTACTATTGGATTGTGTTGAATATGAAAATGTCGAGGCAAGAATAGTTTATTGGACAGAATACGGATACCACAGATCTGATGACGATACTGTCCCATTTACCAGTGATATAGACGTGATACAAGGACAGCGGATCAATTTTAACATTGATAAGGCATTTGAGATTTTCACCACTTGTGAATATAATATTATGTTCTGCTTTCCTAAACGGCGGAACCACTGCGAATTGACAATAAAACGTCATCCTAGTGTACCAGAGACAGATTTGCAAGGAGGATCAATAATATTTACTTACAATAAAGCCGAGAAGAAGATTCTTAACTTTGTATTATCATGGGTGAGTGCTTTAAAGTTATTATATTTAACACTTAAAATTTTAAATTCTTTCGCTGCAATAGCTGCCCTTTAGTTTATTCCCTTTTCTAAAATTTAACCCTGTATTTCAGTCTTACCTCCATTTCTTTCCTTGTATCTCTTTCACTTTCAGGTATTCAAATTGCAAGAAAATATGAATCAACTAATCCTGTCGGGATTTTAGCTACTAAAATCATCAGAAAATTCGACAATCTTGATCATAATTCTGTTTTGTATATATTTTTGTCTAACAATAGAACAAGGGAAGCACTAGTAACTTAAAGAAAGACCAGAAAACTCAGGCCACTATGACAGTCGCACCAGGTACAAAATCTTTTCCTTTGCATTTTTAATAATTCGTTTAAAGTAGCTTTCCACCTTTGTGATGGCTTCTTTTCAAACATAAATTTTGCCGTCAAATTGTGTATTTTACAAAGCATATTATATATCACCTGAAAATTATTTCTATGAATGATTTTTCATGAGGAAAATTAATGGACGATGATGTTATGAAAATTTTACTTAGAGTGTAAAGAAATTCGGTAAACTGACGTAACATTTTAAGTCAGAGCGGAAGGGGGCTATTGTCTAGGTGTCAACATGTAATTGCACTTCAGAATACTGGCTAAAAAACTATGTGTCAGATTTTCGTAAAAGGCCTTATTTTTTCCACAGTGTTGAATCAAACTTCATCAATCGCTTAATATAATTAAGCAGCGCCAATCCCACTCTAAAGATCTTATTTAAAAAAAATTGAGACTTTTTTAAAGAAAATCTCTTCGACAAACATCTGTGAGAATCTGTTGAACTTCCGTTCAAGCGTACTGCAATATGGCAAAATGTCGAACTGAGAAAAAGCTGATTTAGTAAATTGGGACGGATTTTCTTTTTGAACAGCCATAAAAAAATTTATTCGCCAGATAAATACAAAAACAGTATGTTCACTAATTTAAATCTGTGTCAACGGTTGAAACAAGGCTACAAAGAGTGGTTTTCGGGAGCGATGTTTCCGTTCAGAACACAATATACACATGGGCCGATGACTAAATAAACTTGAGGAGTGTCAGGTAAAATATGGTGCAAAAGTGTTGACGGATTAGCAGGAAGATTTTGACAGAGTATTAACTTTTAGACCTTACTGTCGGGACTGCTACGGCATCTCGATGCCGTCTACACAAACGTAAATATAATAATAGTAATTTTATGTCAGCATTCGATCTAAGAAAGGGTTCATAACCGCTGAAGGTACTGATCAGGCGATCCCGATAATGAGTGACATAGTTCATAGAATATTGTTGACATACTGTCCCTCGTGGATAGAGGGACTGTGGTTGACAACACAACAAAAATACCTGCATTTGTATGTTAATATACATTGGCAGTGTCTGTGATCATAGAGGTAAAAAGAGACCTTCATGCTTTGATTCATAGATCTGCTAATGTTTTCGAACTTCATGCGCCTTGAAAACCGATAATCACTCGACTATACTACCGTTTCTTAGACAATATTCGCTCTTAACAACATTTCTGTGATGAAGAGTGTTTCTGGAGTCATTTTGGCTAACAGGAACCGATTGCCAGTCAACGGCAACAAAGTCAAGGGAGAGAATTTGAGAAAACTTTAACATAAACACAAGAAAATCATATCATCTAAGCTGCTGTTGTCGTCGATGGGTGTCCAAAAATGTTTGTCATCGGCATTGTTATAAATCTCATCGAACAAAAAATCGTCGAGCATCGGCGTTAAAGTTTTGTTGTAGTATGATCCTTCGTCTGACATTCGCAGGCTGTCTTTCACACTTATGGACATCGGTATTGTTGTTGTGAGCTTTCAAGAACCCTTTTCGTTTTCTCCCTCTCATGATGCTGTTTCCATCTCTGCTTTGAATGCTGAACATGTACGGGTATGTTGCGGTATTAGGTCGATATCACTGAGGTCCCTAGTAACGTACCATTTTTTGTATACGGGCTTTCTCCAAAAGATGTTTAAAATTAACAAATGTTTCCACTGCTCCGAATGCTTTTTCAAACGCGCAAAAAGTGTCAAAAATAAAACGTTCAGTATGTAGCGAAATCAACTACAAATAGGCGGCTCGCCGACAGGATTCGTTGATTTTGATTATGCTGCCAAATGTAGCCTTTGGATTCTCATCAAAATTACTTTCTGCCCCGAGGATTATTAAAATCACTGTTCGGGTGGAGGGACTGTGTTGAAATGAACAAAAGTAAGTAAGCCGTCATTATTTACGGCCTGGGGGTCGAAGGAATGTGAGGGGGGGGGGGTTATTAAAAAACTAGAAAACTTCAAGGAGGTTGCTCAAAATTCGGAGAGGAAGAAGGGGTTGCTTTAATTTTTGTGAGAAATAAATTTAACACCTGTCAGATTGCATCATTGCACATATCAATTTCTCAAAATTTTCGATGCTTAGGGGACACCCCACTCTCGTGCTATTCCCTCCTTGGGATGTTCTAACAGTTTTACTGGTAAAAGACAAATGGAAAATTATCTCAGATTGCACTAGACTGCACCATTGCACACAGCATTTTCTCAATTTTTTCACAGGTTCTAGGACAAAACTGAACTGTTGTGAATTCATCCTAATTTTATTATCATAGAAAAATATAATTTATTTGACGTCAGTACAATAAGCATTTTGACATTTAAACATAAACACCATTGGAACTAATTTGGAGAATTAGACAGTGAAGTAGGGTCTGTAAAATCTGCTAAAATGAGCGCATTTACTTTTCTTTTTACGTTACACACTAATTGTTTTATGAGTAACTTCTAATATCGCAACATTCAGCTACAGGGCACCTCACAATTTTTAGAAATATGAAAAATACGAAGATCAAATTCTCCCAAATAAGTCCCCATCGTGTTCATACCATATTCAGGCTTTTCATTAGAAGCTTGCAGCTTGAGAAATGACACAAGAAGGTCGAAGATTTCCCATTCCTGCATATTCATTTGTCTTCAATCTTTGGCAAACTGAATACTGTTTTTCACATATAGTCAAGTCAAAATAGGGTTAGACCCACCACAAATCGCAACAGATTTTTTTTCTTTAGAATGTATTTTAAAGAGGTACCAAGAGCAACATATGAAAAGTTTACTCGGATCCACTAAAGGAAAATATGCCCAATGAGCATAAATCGAATATGGCGGCAACCATCCGACAAAAAAACATAATTGGCCATACATCACATGTTAAACAAGTTATTTCATCGATTTAAAAGTCTGACGCTAATTATTTGGTTCAGCGAATCATTTTGGCGGTATAATTTTTATATAGGCACTTCATTGATTTGCAAATTTCCAATATGGCGGCCAACATTCCTATAAAATACATTTTCGGTCATATACCATGTATTAAACAAGCTATTTCTGTGATTTTAAAGTTAAAAGTGCATTTCTTTGGCAAGGACAAACGATTTTCAAGATGCAAAATAAATTTAAACACCTCTCATATTGCAACGTAACATAAATTTCTAAACATTTTCGATGAGTGCAAGGTGCAGTCTGATGCAATCTGATAGTTGTTTTTAATTTTTTGACTAATTACTTGAAACTATTAGAACACCTCAAGGGAGCCCTTGGAGTGTTCTTACAGTTTCAATTAATTAGTCAACAAATTCAAAACAACTCTCAGATTGCATCAGACTACACCCTTGCACACATCAATATCTCAGAATTTTTTTTATTTAAGATAGAGGAAAGTGCCCTCCCACGCTGTTCCCATCAGCCTCTCGCATGTTTTCCCTCTTGCTTTCAATTGCTGCCCCCTGTCAGATATCCTAGCTAAAACCCTGTCATGATACCCATCCAAATTAAACATTATACTATATGGTTAGATACTGGTTTAGCGTGAGCTTTTATATCTGTACTTTGTTGTGACTTTGAATTTCAGTTTGATGATTTCAATTGTCAACTGTCATGAGATAACGGATGGTAATCTAGCAGGGCACATCAGGATTTGATAGGTCTTTACTAATACAGTACCTGAATTTTGTAATTTTTTCAAATAAATGTATTGGCATTTAACTTTTCTAATGGAGGGGCCAGTCAAAATTTCGGAGTCAAAGAGGGGGTTACTCAAATTCATCATTGTTTGCAGAGGGGTTACTCGAAATTTTAAAGTTTCCGATGAAATTCTTCCGACCCCCAGGCGGTAAATAATGACGGCTCCTTTGTTGGCGATCTCGGACAAGCGAACTTGACCGTGACTTGTATTTGATAATAACTACGTGCCCTGCAGTTACTCGTGCTGTAGATCGTTACACTCGATATATGCTGCCAATTGTGTTCCGAACTAACCTGAAATTGGATCGTCAAAAATTTCACGTCTGGCCTCGTTGTATTTAATACTTAATAAGTTGCCATCTTTGGGGAGCGGTTCCCCCACAAGAAAAACGGTACGATACACCTTTCTACGCCTGATCGCTGCGTATACACGATGGTCTTGGCACACACAGTGAACGGTAGGGGTCAATGGAATTTTCACAGCAGATGTTGTCAAGTGCATACGACGCTGCCGCTTCATGCCGGTTGCCAATCAGGACTTAATGGTAGTCTCAAAACGTAAAAACGTGCGTCTGTTCCTCTTGTTAATTTGTCTTGCAAAATTTCATCAAGAAACAAAAACTTAAAACCAACATATTCTTCACACTTGAAGACCGATGTTACAAGAATACTTTTCAGGGGGGAAAAAAACAAGTTTTCGTGTTTTCGACAGAAAATACCCCGATAAAGGTGGAAAGGGACCTTAAATAGAATACAAGAACTATATGTTTAGCTTATCGGCTAATATATATTGACGAGCATAACAAAAGGTAGTTGTAAACGATAAAACATGTGTTAAATGTGACTTTATAATCTACCATTAATAGGAACAATATAAACTTTAATTGATATATTGATAATAATAAATAATAACATGATATTATTTTACATATTTTGATTACATTTGTTGAAGTACTGCTCGTTACGTTGTACAACAGTAACATAATTTTCAAGTTTGCGTCCGGTTAATTTCAGGTGAGGACATTGGTGGCCCGGAAGATACAGATAATAGAAAAGGCTCCACAATGGTATAATCTAGTCGGAAGGTAGGGTTCTAATGCACACCTTGTATATATTCTTTAAATCTACATTTTGTAATCATTAGGGTCTATAGTTAATTAATTTTGATGTTCCCAAAATCAAATATTTTCAAATGGGGTTCCTTTGGCGCCATCTGGGCCGCCATCTTGGTCAATCTTGGATTTCAACAATGGGGTAGGGTCACATATTTACCGCTCGACGGAAACAGAGACAATAATCTACTATAAACTTACATGTTTAGAAGGCACATATCATGGCCTTTTCATTGATATATAACGTATCGGGATAAATTAATATACGAACGTCGATACATAAAACTATATTGGGTAAAATCGCCTATTTGAAAGTTACACAACGTAAACCTTTCAGTTTGTCAATTTTAAGTAATTTTTTAAACAATATGCAAACAACAGTTAGTCCGTTGGCCAGGTATCGAAATCATATCCTCTGGGGCATTTTACCCAATACGATTTTATGTTAGCTAGTATTCTCAGCTGTCATAATCTGCTTATGTGCCATTTAACTGAAGTTGTATAAGAGTGTAACGACTTGTTTTGAAGGGGGTCGTCATGCCCTCAGTAAAATACGAATGGGTTAGGAGTAACATATTTACCGCTGGTCGGAAAAAAAAAACAACGAAGTAACATAAACAATACATTCTTAGAAAGCCCAGATATTGCCCTTACCATTGGTATAGAACTTAATGGGGTTAGATCAATATTAATGGGGTTAAATCAATATTCAAGCATCAATTAAATTGTTTATCGGCCAATAAATATATATTGTAAAATTTCTTTAATTTCAAACCAAATAATTAAGTTCCTGTACCTCCAAACAATTTTTACAAGATATTTATTTATTATTTTAAAGAAATTAATGCAATAAAGAAGAACAAAACATTAAAAGTGTGTATCTTGAGATTTATGGGGTGCGTCGATTGTTTTCCTAATATATGGTATGCCGTATAATCCTCTATAATATACATTTAAGGGATAGGGGTATGGGTAATGTTTCCTCTCCTACCTAGACTTGGTTCAAGTCTGTGATTTGTGAATGTTTGAGTAGAGTGAACGCAATGATTTGTATTTTCCTTTCATGTGAAACGCGTGCGTGAGTGGACGCGATAAGTAGGGTGAACGCAATGAGTGGAGTGAACGCTACACAGCGGAGTTTCACCCGGAATCACAGACTTGGCTTTCTTGCAGGGTTTGCGTTGCTATAAATTATTCATGAGATGACGTTTTCTTTACTCATATATTATTCATAAGATGACATCACTAAATTTTACACATTGGGAGGAGTTACCAATTGACCCAAACGAGACGTGCATAAAACTCACATGGCGTTGTTGACAATAATGTCGAGTGCGATCACTCCCACAAAAGTCAGCACGACCTCTGTTCTATCACCGAAAACGCGTGAAAATATGTGTTGTTTGTGGGGCCCATGTTACAAAATGCGAAAATCGTGGCCGGTTATTCAAGGATGGAAAAAGACACCGTCCTTACAGTTGGAGCCTGTTCTCTTACGTGCCCGAAGCGATGGAAATCAAAACAATGTGGAGCGACTTCGTATGTCAGTGATTTTCCGCTGCCGGTTGGTGTGCAGACGAACACATCTTTTCCCTCAATGTAACTCTCAACAAGCTTTCTTTGGTAATCTCGCATGATTAGCGGTGGTCGACCGATCAGTTGTAAAACGCGGTGGATGTACGAACTTGATGCTATTATTCGCCCAGATATAAAACGTACTCGATGTCTAGCTTTGCACGGAGATGACAACAAACTTTTTAATGCATGCAGAGGTTTATTAGCAAGCGTTCTTCTTATTGGCCAGAATAACGGCGGGGGCTGTCAATCATTTTGTATTTGCTCTACGTCACTGTGTACACAGTCCGTCTCACCGCCTGTACTTTGCAAGAAGTCCAAGTCGGTGAATCCGGCAGAAACTAACTCACTACTGCGCAGACTCAAACGTGACGCATTCAATCGCTGGGAAATTCTGGCGTGAGCTGCCAAATTCCGGATAGGTTTGTACGAAATACGAGAGACACAAGAGAAACTATTATAAATGATTTTATTTTTTAAAATTCACCGACTGAACCAAGTCTATCTCCTACCAAACGCAGCGAAGAAGGAAGCCACATAAATATCGTATCTCTGAAACACTAAGGCAGTTATTTGTTCAACAAGATATGGCTTGATGGGAAAACTAAAAAATTATGCAGTGACAAATCCTCCACTTAACAAGTTTGTGTTACTTTACTGATATTTAATTGTTAAAATAAACATGAAAAATACTCTTCAGGGCATTAAATAGCACTAAAGAAGTTAAAATGGTGGTAAAGAAAAGACGTTTTAAACAAGCTTTCCTGCATAAAAATGACAGTAGAAGGTACCAATACATTACCATCAAACATAGGTCAGGTTATTTCAGTAAAAAGATGGATGCCCAGCACAAATACACGGATGAAGAAATTGTAAAATTTTTAATTTCTAAATCGACAACATATTTGTTAGTTTGGTGGTATGGCAGTACAGCAATCTATCGGCATATCAATGGGTACAAATTGTGCATCCCTTCTTCCTTACTTCTTTCTGGATTCATATGAAACAGAGTTACTACAATCTCTCAACAAAGTAGGGTCTAAAAAACTTGCAAGGCGTTTTAACAACACGCACAGATATATTGATGATCTGACTAGTCTAGAGAATCCAGACATATCAAACTACTTACATCATATTTATCCTGGTAAGTTGGAAATCAAAGAAACAACAGAGGGTAGGAACTCTGTTTCATATCTTGATCTGTTCCTACAAGTAGGCACTAATGGGCTACACACTAAGCTGTATGACACAAGGGATGATTTCGATTTTGAAATCATGAACTATCTCCACTTGTCAAGTAATATTCCGTCTGTACCTGCTTATGGTGTGTACGTGTCTCAACTTCTCAGATATTGTAGGGCTTGTGATTCCTACGCTGACTTTCTACAGAGACACAACTCATTGGCATCAAAACTAGTGAGACAGGGATACACATCAAAAAACTAGTAACACAATTGGAACTATTTGTGATTATAAGATGAACAGTAAAAGTCACAGAATATGCTTTCTAAGAGAGGGTTTACTCAAAGCATTTAGTAATCATCAATATTTCTAGTGGAAATATCAAAACTGTAATTATCGAACTAAATGTTAAAGTAATATGAAAACAATTGCAGTATTTAAAGACATCTGCTTTTCAAAAAATGTAAATTTATCCTTTTTGACAATTTTTTTAGGATATTTCATCTCATTGATACACATTCTTGAAAATTTCAAGATTAAAGGTCAAAACTTGATGATTGCTGTATTGTTTAGAGGACCTGGATGTAGTAGTAGTATTTATTTATTAAAGTGACATGTGACATCACTAAAATCATATACATCACTTATAAAAATACAATATCTATAGAGTGAGTGGTCACCCATTTGAAGGTTTTGGGATCATATCTGATTGGTTCTTTACTATTTCAAACAATGTTTAGGGGTCATATCTAAGTGGTCCCTTAAAAAAAGATTAAGGGAAACATCAGGGTGGTCCCCGAAGTTTCAAGGACTCATGTGGGTTGTCCCTCAATGTTTCAAGGTCACATTAGGATAGTCCTTGAAAGATTCAGGGGCACCTCAGGTTGGTCCCTAAAAGTTTCAAGGACTCATCCGGGTGGTCCCTGAATCTTTCAAGGACTCATCCGGGTGGTCCTTGAAAGTTTCAAGGTCACATCAGAGTGGTCTCTAAAAGATCCAGGGACATATCAGGGTGGTCCCTGAATGCTTCAAGGACTCGTCTTGGCGGTCTTTGAAAGTTTCACGGTCACATTAGGATAGTCCTCGAAAGATTCAGGGACACCTCAATTGGTCCCTGAAAGATTCAAGGACTCATAGACTTAGTCATGTTCACGCTACGATCACAGTTGCTGACATCATTGTCGAGATCAGGAACAGCACTGTCACTCCACAAAGGACCTTGGTAACATACATCAAATTCATCGGCGATATCCAGTACTCCGTTGCTTTCCATGTAGTCCTGTCATTAAATAATTGAGGTAATGGACGTCCTACATTCAGAATCGGTGACCTTTCCCGACAAAGGAATTAGTGCAGTGGACAAAATTCATTCGAATGTCGCGTCGTTTACACAATCGACTTGAAACAATGCAGAGTCTCACAACAATGTGACCCGTGACCTTTATTATGTTAATTAGCAAGGACCATATTATTTGGTGTACGATTCGGTGTCTCGCTTAACGAGAAAAGCATCATTGACAACATCTCCAAATTAATCATGAAGACTGTAACATACAACCACAGTATTTTAAACGGTGGGAAAACTTTACAGCATGAAAGAGCAACATGTACCTTACCCGGGACCTTACACAATCGCACGATGCGCCCTAGGTGTCCCTGTAGATTAAAATGGAATATGCCATCATGCAAATTGTTTACCAGCGTCGCGTCGGCTCGGACAGCATATTCAACAAACGAGTACATTGCCATTAATCGTCAAGAGGCTCGTTTAAATCGACTGAAGGTTCAGCCACTGCCCAGTTCATCACATTTATGCCAGGGAGAACATGCCATGTAGATCTCGTCGCGTGATTAATACGCAAATACGTGTTTCAGCACCGCAGACCAGTCACACATTGGAGCCATGAGGACGCCGGGTTAAGCCATTACACAATCACACATTAACTTCGAGGTGCTGAATATTGACGCTTACGTGCAGGAAGTCGGACCAAATCTTTCCAGTGATTCTTTGCCTGTCAGCTTTACCGAGTAATGCTTGTGAATGCCCAAGCTGACGAGCGATGGTCACATCAGGATAGTCCTTGGAAGATTCAGGGTCTCATCTGTGTGGTCCCTGTAGTTTCAAGAACTCATCCGGGTGGTCCCTGAAAGTTTCAAGGTCACACCAGGATAGTCCTTGAAATATCCAGGGTCACATTTGGGTGGTCCCTGAAAGTTTCGAGGACTCATCGGTGGTCCCCGAAAGTTTCAAGGACTCATCTGGGTGGTCCCTGAAAGTTTCAAGGTCACACCAGGATAGTCCTTGAAAGATTTAGGGTCACATCTGGGTGGTCCCTAAAAGTTTCAAGGACTCATCTGGGTGGTCCCTGAAAGTTTTAAGGTCAAGTCAGTGTGGTCTCTAAAAGATTTAGGGTCTCCTCGGAGTGGCCCTGAAAGCTGCAAAGACATCTCTGCACAGTCCCTAGAAAATCCAGACAAAAACTGTTGGTTTCCGCCGTTGATATTTTAAGGTTTCAACAGATGATATTGATTACATTTCTTTGCATCTACCAAAATAGGTCATTTTAAATAGAAGGGCTGAAATAATTCAGTGATTTTGTAAAATTTTCCAGCATTAATGAGCACACTCCCAAGAAAAGGGTAGTTTAATCAAATTTACCAGGTCTCATTTCCTTGTATATGAAATAAATAATGTACAAGACATTTTCTTAACATCTACCAAATCATTTGAAGAGAGATCACCAAAAAAACGTAAACTACAGCAGAACTAATTTGGGTAGAGGTAGAAGGCCATTTTCCCATCGAAAATTTAAAATTTTATCATGCATCATTTGGTGAGAACAGTAAATGCCTACAAATCAACCTTGGAAAGGGAATTTGTATTTTGACTTAAACTAAACACAATTGACAAATCAGTTACGTTTAATTGGTTCTCCTTTCCTAAGCGAGTGAAAAGCTAGACAAAAATGTAAAATTTGTTCGAGATGTATTTGATGATTGTGCAATTATCAATAATTTATAAAATTTGCCCCCGCCTTCACACAAAAAACACTGTTAGATTGATGATTTTCAAATAGATCATAACGAAATGCTCAAGATCTTATAATCACAAAATAGTTCCAATTGTGTTTAGTTAGGACTTTCAAAAAGTACTACGGTCGATATGACGGCATGGTGGTCAAATATGACACCTCGGTCACTCAAATGATTAGAGACAGCATTCCTGGCTTTGACTTATTACAGTGATTCATATCCTGTATAATTTCATAGAATATTTAGACAATATTGGGGCTAATCATGACGGATGTAGCATGCTAGCAGGGTACGCTTACCCATTCCGGACACCTGGTACCACCACTAACTATCAGTGGTTCAGGATGGTCCTACTTAAATTTGTAAATCACAAATGTCCCATGGACGTAGTAATGTGTTACCTTGAATGGAAATTATTATTGGACCAGTTAAATGTCATAATTTTACTCATTTCAATAACTCAAACAAGGAAAGAAAGTGAACAGCTGTATAACAACTTTGGTTTTAAAAAATCGCAAATTTGATATAACTTTTGGATGAGGCATCACAGGAAGAATTTATGCGTATGTTTTCGGGCAATTATGGCATAATGCATCAATATGAAAGTACTTTTAAAGATTTAAATAAGTTCAATACGCATAATTTTTAAACAATATGTCAAAAATAATATGTTTCACATCTACAAACTCTGAATTTGATTCCACAGTCTTCATGCAGAGTTTATATGACAGCAGCAATAATTGATACCTTTTCTTTAATTGTATCGCGAGTGATATATAAGCAATAAAGCACCATTTGGGAGGGATACCACACTGTTTTGACCGGTAAATAACATATACGCACGAACTCAATCCGTGTGTATAAGGAGTGAAATGGTCAAAACCGAGTGATGTACCCAACCTATTGGGGCTGTTTATGGATATATAATATCAGTATATTAAAACTTGTGATGAAAATAAAAACAATGTAAAAGAAACCCACTTTCGAGATAGGAATTACCAACTGTGCAGTATATCATAAGTATATGCACAGTCAAGTGACCGTCTGGGCAAATCAGAGCTCACTATTAATACAATTACTTTTAATACCACACGGGAACACGAGAGAATCTTTTATCGCTCAAAGCCAATCACCATTGATCCACAATGCAGCTTCTCCATACTAAGATAGATGGATCAACAACACTTTATCTGCCTTATCAGAAAAAAGATATCATAACCAATTTGTCGAAAATTATTTTACAAAGCAGAACACTATATACTGAAGAACATTGACCTGAATCGATTGAAGGATCTGGTTACCTCATCAATCCAATCATTGGATGACAATATGAATGTTCACGACTTGGCTGTTTTCTACCGTACTAAGATTACCAACGCACTGGATGAACTTGCCCCATTGAAAACCAAAGTCATGCGTGATAAACCACGAGCTCCATCGATTTCCAATGAGCTTCTTGATGACAGGAGAGTTTTGAGATCATTGAAACGTAAATTTCTAAACAGTGGCTTGGAAGTTCATAGACGGTCATTCGTGACCGCTAGGGCGTCATATAATATTCATCTCAGTGAATGTAAAGTTGCATACCATCGTAACAGTATTGAGAATGCTGACTGTAGATTCCTGTTTGCCATTGTTGATGAAATTGTCGGTGGTAAAAAGTCATAATCAAATATTTTACCTGAAATGGAAACTGCCTTGTTCCCAGATGCGTTTGCAGATTTCTTTGTTCGCAAAATCTCTTTGATTCGTTCGAGTCTCGTCAGCAGCAGCCCTTATGATGACGTTTCGACACCTTGTCAGTCAAAGTTGATAAATTTTACTCCATTTACCATAGCAGATCTTATGCGTGTTTTGAACCAGATGTCGACAAAAACGTTGGCAATTGAGCAGTACTAGTCTAGTTCAGGATTGTTTTGAGTCTTTAGCCGTTGTTGGCGAAGATTGTTATTGAGTCATTCGCGAGGGGTACCTTCCACAAGACTGTAAATGGCAATAGTTAGACCTCTTATTAAGAAATCCGGTCTTGACCGAAACGAACTGAAAAACTACCGACCAGTATCTAACTGTCTGTTTCTGGATAAATTTATTGAGAAATGTGCGCATATATAGTTCACAAAATATCTGGTGAGAACTCCTTGTTTGGCAGATTTCAGTCCGCCGCCTATCGTGAGGGTCATGGTGTCGCACTCGTAGTAAAGGGGAATTTAAGAGTTGAGGTACCAGTCTGGATCGTAATGCTTTCAGTAACTGAAGCTGACACACCAAGATGTAGATTGTAACACAACCTTGTACTTCATTGCAAGATGGCGACCGTAACGTTCACCGTCTCCTCCCTGATCTCAAGTGTATCTAGTCTAAGCTCTCTACAAAGTTAAATACATCTTCAAACTTACATAATTACAAAAGTTATCACGTGGTAATTTTTCCGCCAGTCTTCGATGGTTTCTTAAGACCAATTAAGATCACACCATGGAATATCCCGTTCCCGATTGTTCTCACTGAAATCTTAACCAATAATTAGATAAACTATCACACTATCTCTTATCTGCTTCTCGTACGATCTGAGTCAATGACTTCACACGCCTTGGCCATGTGAAGGACGCTTCAAGATACAATCTCTACAGGAGGAGCGTTACACTCTCCCTACCTTTTTTATACCCAGCGTTCTCGCTGGTCAAAACAGTGACGAAGCATGGCGATAGCTGACAATTACAATCTACTTAAAATAAAAAAAATACATTAATCGTAAGGCAGTGAGGTTAAAATACGCCCAAATGACACATTTTACAAGCAAGCATGACGCGTCGTCATTATGCATCTAGAAAGTGACAGACTTATATTAACACATCTAAAATACTTATAAAATACTAATAAAATCACTAAATATAGATCAATTTAAAACTCAAAGTTCAACTCATCTATATCTATACGTTGCGTATGCAATTAATATTATGTTCCATATACGTCAATATACGTATATATGCAAAGCGCACATCAAGCATTTTGTCCAGTGGCGATTCCCCACAAGCTCTGTCACCGCTTCTATTGAGGCGTGTGTAGATGAGATCTGTCATTGGTTGCGAGCAAATTTGCTCGCACTCAAATGACTCGAAGACTGAAATAATCTGGTTCTCGTCCAAGAACAGGAAAAGTGAAGTGCGGGGGCTGGCACCTGATATGCGGATTGGTGAAAGTTTTGTGAGACCATCTGATAAAGTCTGTGACCTTGGGGTCATTCTACTTATCACCATAAGTGGCTTGTGTGTGTAGTGCTGCATCACATGCCCTATGGAGAATAGGAAAAATTCGTAAATTTTTGGACCAGCATTCTGCAGAAAATTGGTTCACGCTTTCGTGACGTCTCGAATTGATTACTGCAATAGCTTACTTTTCGGTCTACCTGATTATGAAATAAATAAATTACAGCTCATACAGAATTCTGCTGCTCGGCTGGTAGCCAGGATTAGGGTGAGGGATAGGTGTCACATGACTCCTGTCCTGCAGGCTCTTCACTGGCTGCCAGTGGAGCAGCGAATTCAATTCAAAATTCTTTGTCTCACATTTAAAATTATCCATTGTAATACGGCGCCACGCTACCCCACTGAACTGATAAGTGTCAGGATGCCGATAAGTAAAACAATGAGGAGCAATTCCAGTGTGTCACTAGCTCAGCCTAAAATTTAAGATTATGGCGACAGTGCTTTCTCAGTGTGTGCTCCTAAGCTGTTGAATAAGCTACCAGAGGCATTCGACAACATTTTTAATAATTTTAAATCGCAGTTCAAAAAAGTTAAAACAGCTTTTAAGAATTATTTTTTGACGATTTTTGTTTTAAATTTTAATTTGTTTAACCTTTGTGTATTTTTTTTATTCTAGTGAACCAATGCTTGTATGTATTGTACTGTGTTGTATTGTATTGTATTGTGTAACTCTTTATTCAGATTTTAACTGTACAGCGTATATAGATGGTGTATTTCTATGTTATACGCTTTAGAAGAATAAATTATTGTTATTATTCTCAATGAGGATTACATTTTCGACGGGGTACTAAAATTCAATAGCAAAATAATTCTGGAACTTAAGGAGGTACGCTACCATTCCATAAATGTTGGGACATTCTTGACTTTTCTGAAATAATCTTTCGGTTGTTTTGATAATAAAAACTTCTGAAAGAAATATTATAAGGTCACTAGCATGATTTTTCGCCATTTTGTCCTGTTATTCATGCTCACCCAGTTAGGTAGTCTAAAGGAACATGTACATCTTCTGGACAAAAGAGGGCGCTCTCCTATATAGAATGGTATTGTACTACCTTAAAGCGAAAAGCCAAATGTCATAGAAAGCATTCAAATGGCGCAACTAAATAGTAAACAGAAGGCGAACAAACACTGAAGCACTCACTTTAGCACTATAGGAAAAAATTGCGAGACTGGGGCGAGAAAGTGACGCTTTCTCGCAATTGGTGAGAATCTCTTGTTATTCTCACCGCTGTCGGTGAGATTTTTTAATTCTCACCAGTGAGCTGCAAGAAATGCACTCCTTGGTGAGAATAAAGTATGATAACAGATTCTCACAGGTGAGACTGGAAATTCTCACCAAGCATTGTGAGAATATATCATACTCACCATATCATTCACTGGTGAGAACCAGCCTGACTCACCGTTCATCATTGAGAATCAACCAGACTCACCATTCACTGGTGAGAATCAAGCAGACTCGCTGTTCACTGGTGAGAATCAGTCAGACTCGCTGTTCACTGTTCACCAGTGAACAGCGAGTCTGCTTGATTCTCACCAGTAAATGATGAGTACGATACATTCACACCGAGAAAATTACCATTCTCACCGTGCTTGGTGAGAATTTCCAGTTTCACTGGTGAGAATCTAAGATCATACTTTATTCTCACCAAGGAGTGCATTTCTCGCAGCTCACCGGCAGGAATTTAAAAAATCTCACCGACAGCGGTGAGAATAAGAAGAGATTCTCACCAATTGCGAGAAAGCGTCACTTTCTTGCTTCAGTCTCGCAATTTTTTCCTATAATGTAGGGTTCATGCTTGACACCATTCCACCAGCATGCAGGTGCCGCAAACTGGTAAATTTCATCATTTTGCAAAAGCTTCATGAAACATGTTTTGAAGGCTGATATACCGATTTTACTTATTTTTGACCTTGATCTAAAATTTTCAGGTGAAAGAATAGCTGTTCGTAACTACCTTCCCAATGGCCTGTCCGGAAAATATGCCCTCCCACTGAATTTTGATGCCCACTGCCCTCCAGCATCTATGGTCTGCCCTTCCACACTTCCCACAACAATTTAACCTCCCTACTGCCCTCTCCCGCAACTGAAAGTCCCCATTGCCACTAGATGCCCACTAGGCAACCCGTATCAACGCAAAACAGTGCGAGCAGTATACCAGTACTTTGGAATATTGCTCCCCTATAATTATAGGCGCTTAATCTTCCCTTAAGTTCTATAAACCATGGCTTTTCCCTCCTTCTATATTTTTTTTCCGGTACCCACTGTCAAAATTCTCCCCTTGCCTACTGAAAAAAGGAAATTTTCTTCCCCTCCCACAGTAAATATCGATTTTGTCTCCCCGCCCGCTGATTAGTTTTTAAATTTTGCCCGCCCGCTGAAAAACTGCACATGAACATCTTTTTGCACGAACAGCTTAGTTGGCAGCACCTGAGCATGTCTAAAGAGACCAGATTAATCTAACTTTCGAGAACACGATCGGAACTAATTTAGGACAGTTGGATGGTGAAGTAAGGTATTTTAACCTGCAAATGTAACCTCATCTGCTTTTTAAGTTACACACTTGTTTTTATGAGTAATTTGTAATATTACAACATTCAGCTCTATGGCACCAAACACCATCTAGTGCACTAAGCGATAAGCAAAGTTCTGTGCAAATTAGAACAAGTGTAGCGAGGTGAAGCGAAGCTAATTAACACTATACTTGAAAACTTCATGTGTTAGCAGTGTTGGTTTATATTTTATAAAGCATTCTATAAAAATTGTACGTTCAGTTTCTTTGATGTTTTGTCATTAAAATAAAGCCAAGGATGGCGTACTTGATTGTTTGTCCTGGAAGGATATGCCTGTGTAAAGCGGACCTATTGTCACAAACGCCTGGTCACCGCGGTGACCGAAGGCTGATCGAGGGACCCCAGGCGGAACTCGCCAATTCCACTTCAGTGCTGCCCAGAGGTCGCGTATGAGTTGCGTTTTGTTACATCGTACTGCAAGTCTCACCATTGTAGGGTAGCAGCTGATGATCACGTATTTTCCTCGACTGGCGAAGTCCTTTCTTCCACGTAAGTAACAGTATGCTGCCGCTCAATATAGCTCTGCGTAGCATAGCTGCAGTACTATATATTATTGCCTGAATACATAGGTTTAGGTGCCCGAGAGCAGGTGACAATTTGCCCGACGCTGGGAGGGCAATTTTCTCCTGCTGCTAGGGCACATAAACCCATGTATTCAGGCAATAATATTTTATTACATGCCTCTTCACAATGCTATGTAACAATTAGTTACATGCAGGGCATTTACAAACAATTTTACCATTATCGACCAGCATCAAACAGATTTCAACGAAAGTCCAAATAGCAGTGCGCGCATGGATATTTTGCATCTAGCGTTAAGCGTCTACTTTGACGTCGAAAACATCGAAAGACTTCACTGGCCCGGGTAACCATGGAAACCGGTCAGTACATCGTTCAACGGATCTTTGACAAATCCTTCATCAGGTAAGCTTTGTTTTAAAATTTTTAATTATTTTTTATTTTAATTCCTGCACATGTCTCGTTCATTATGCTCGGTTTTATTTGGCGGATACTTTCTTCAACATCAACTCCCTCAACGCTCTGTACATTATAATACATGTAAGTATTTTAAGAGTATGCATCTGTGGCGTGGTCTCCTTGGCAAAATGGCAAAAAAAACCCCAACAGGACAAAATAGAGCAAGTGCAAATGAAATTCATGAAGTTCCTTTGTTTCAAACATAGCATTCTTACAGCCGAAATAAGTGTGAAGAATTGTGCAAGCATTTTAATCTTTCGCCTCTTTATCATCTGAGATTATTTATGTTTTTATAAAAATATAAGAATAATATGTATGATTGTCCCAAATCATGTTTCATATGTTCCTCAGTAAACTACATGTACAAGAACTCGCACTGTTTTTTAGACTCGCAGTATAAAACTCAATGTTTTTAGGTCTTTAGCTCTCCAAAGATGTATGACTACTTATGGAGCCTGTTATGTGACTTATTCCTGTTGGTCTTCCTTTGAAATAAATATATAAATAAATATATTTCTACTTACTTAAATACACGTATGTACCTGTTTCCTTTAAAAAGGTCCACAATCATCAGTGATTACAATGGGTTTGGGGCAAAGTTATACCAGTGATGAAAGGATTAATCAAAATTACAGAAGTCATAAACGATCAAGTTGTCTTATTTTGAATATAAAAAGCCATGTTTTAGAATGAACTGATGTAAACCAATGTCAGCAATTTGCAGGAGATAATATTTGCATTACATGCTTCAAGTTAATGTTTTCTTTTCACCTAATCAGATTGAAGATCCATTGCTGAGGCAGTGCATACTGGGCAATGACAACCAGGTGAAAAGCAACATGGTCAAAATACCATCCTCCATGGCAAAGCAAATACACAGTGTGTGGCTATGCAAAGAGCCAACACTGAACAGAGATAGTGGTGTTGTCATCAATGCAGAGCAAAAACCTGTGGAGTTGAGGGAGTCTTTCATCAATATATTTACTATCCTAAGGCAATGGGTCCTTGCTGTGGAACAGGTTTGTACTTACACTGTTCAGTGTTTCCACTGGCTAAATTTACCCCTAACCCATTCTGGCTAATTGAGATCAAAATTGATTAGCCAGAACTATAGCCATCAAAATTACACGTAATTGCATTATGATTTGGCCAACTGACAGTTGTCCCTTATGAAAATTTTAGCCTTCCCGACAAGATTGTCGGGAGCTCTCCAGAAAAGGACCCGCAATGGTCCAGCTCTCCAGGACCATCTTTCTGGGAGAGCCCAGCATTGCTAACCAAATAGGCTTGCTGGATCCCTCCCGGAAAGATTAATGTTGCTATGCAGGACAGGTTAGCTGTCACTCTGCTGGACGGTTTAGCTGCCGCTCTGCCGGGCAGGTTAGCTGTCGCTCTACCGGGTAGGTTAGCTGCCGCTCTGATGGACAGATCAGCTGCTGCTCTGCCGGGCAGGCTAGCTGCTGCTCTGCCGGGCAGATCAGCTAGTGCTCTGCCAGGCAGGCTCTCTGCTGCTCTGCCAAACAAAATCAACCTACCTTCTGCACTCTGACTAACAGTTACTCCAACAACCTGAAACGTATCACTGCTTCTGGGAAACAGCCATCACGCAGGCATCACCTTACAACTTTACACCACTCTGCTGCCCAGAAAAAAAAGAATGCAAGGGCTAAAAATTTGGTGGTAAAAAAATTAATCCATCATATTTTTGAAGCCAATCAACATGACCGATATAATACTTAATGTTCAAGTGTCCGTAAAGTCCTTAACTTCATATTGTCACAACGACGGACTGTTTCGAAAGACTTGTACTTGTCTGCTACAGCTTTTGTTATTGCTTGACTTGTCATCTTGAAGTTGTCCTATTCGTAAGCTGGGAAAAATATAAAAAAGTTCAAGTCAGATATAAAGTTTATAAGCTTATGGCAAATTTATGTAATGTTAAGAGCTACATACCTGTTTGCAAGTTAAAATCCTCGTTGTGGTTGAAAATTTTGACTCGTTCAACAGCCATCAAGCATTGAAGACTTTGAAATTTGCATGTATTCATAAAATAAAGAAACTGTTCCCTCAACTTGTGAATGACAAAATGTGATTTGTAGTACTAGTCTAGTATCAATCTGTTCATCTTGCACTTTGCTTCAAACTAAGATTTCCACAAATAGTAGAATCAATGGCATAAAACAAAATTTAATTTGCAGGTGATTTATCCAGCAATTGTACAGTTTACTATGTAACATTCGCTTGGTTTGAGTATACTTCATAGCATATTTACATGAACTTTCTAAAGCCAAATTGAAACATTGCAAGAGAAAAAAGGCAGGTCTTTGTACTGAGCTTATATCTAATTGCTTATCAAAGGTTGCAGCATTAAATGCAATAGAATATTGTGTGCATATTTTGTAATGTAAGAGTTCATGTAGAATTTCAATGAAATATTGTAATGAAATATTGTAAATTAATCATTGATTCCCCTTACAATATGCCAGCAAAATATCTACAGGTTACATATTAACACATGTCAAAATACGTTAATGAAAATTTTAAAATAATCTTCAATTTTAAGGACACAGACGTTCAGAATGATCTTATAAGCAGACAGCTCATCGAAGTAAGTTTTGGAATACATGTACATTTAGGCAGGTAGCACTCTCGGTCAAGAGTTTGAGAACTTAATTCGTATCCAACAATTCCTACATGTATTGTTCTTTCTTTGTTTTATATGGTACATTGAGGGAAATTTGCATACACGAGCAAAAGTTTTACCTTGGTCAATGCAAAAGAGAAGTATATTATTGTAGATAATAAATAGTATTGGCATGTACTCCATTTTTGTGTACACTGCACTGTACCACGGTCCCTCTATCGTTGTACACTCTCTGTTCAACCTCACGAGTTATACAATTTATTAGCTCTTCATTCATACAATTGAACAGTATTACCCGAGAATTGCGCCAAACAAAAACAGTAAAAAACTACGTCTTCACGTCGTAGAGAAGGCAAATCGAAAATTCACTTACCGAAGTTTAAACGATCGCCTAGATCCACGGGGATGTTATGGTGACCATTGTTCAAAGCGACAAGCCGATCTCCACAAGCTGATCATGACGACTATGACTTTTTACGTGTCGTAAACATTGCCTGTAGGTTTACATACATAGCTAGCGTGTACGACGTCGACAAGACGATGTTATACAGGAAATTTACTCGAAATTTTGTCAAAATATAGGGAAAATCAGCGACGATTCACTTAGTAATTCAAAGGTCGTAACTGTCCGAAATTGCCAATGAGATTTGACCTGTGATTGTTTTACCAATCTGACCAATCACAACGAAGTCTTCACATGATCTATGATGTCATCAGGCGTGATACCATGAAGTACAGAGGACTTCAAAAGCGTTTAAAAAGTAAACTGACGGAAAATTCATTGCAAAACCTAGAGCATTCGATCGACTATCCAAGCAACAGTGCATTTAGAGCTCCTGTGGCCATGACTAAGTCGCGACACGACGACAGAATATAGCAGAAATATAGTGGCGAAACCCTACGTAGCATAGCAATCCCATATGCCGCCGTGCTAACTGTGTACCGTACAAAACCTTAGGTGCTATACTACTAGAACTATAGTGTGCCTTTTTGGTTTGACGGGACCCACGTTTCAATGAAAATGTATTCTTTACGACAGAGTGAGATACGAAAACCAACGAATCAGTTTAACTATGTAAATTTGTTTTCGCGAGTATTTCTCTGGAGCGCTGAGGTTACACGTATTAAAGTTGCGTGTACACGCGTCCATCGGCAGGTTGAGAAGGCAATAAGGACCAGATATGAACTGAATATGCTCACGTGTTCTACAAAAGGTTCATTAATAGTAGTACACTTCACAAAACAATAAGATATATGTTATCACTATATGTAGCAGGTTTTTCCAACATCGCACAGTACTCTCAGAGTTTAACCACTAATTACAAAACTTTATTTAATGCGCAAATGAGCTGTTAATTAACTTGACACTGCTCAATGCTTCATTGGACTGTTGGATTTCCATCAGATCAACATTTGTAGCACGTTTTATTTAATTTAATGCTATAATTTTAGAGTAATGTCACTAATTAGAAAGTTCATTACATATGCAAATAAACCCTAAATTAACTTGACACAGTTCAATGATTCATAGCACAATTAAATATTTATCAAATCAATATCTGTAGCACGTTTCACAAAATTTGGTGCCGTAATTTCAGAGTTATATACCTAATTACAAAGTTTATTAAATATGCAAATGAACCCTTAATTAACTTTACACTACTAAATGCTTTACAACACAGTTAGATATCTGTCGGATCAGTATATGCAGCAGTTTTCATCACATTTGATGCAGTATTTTCGGAGTTATATGACTAATTATAAAACTTCATGAAATATGCAAATGAGCTATTTATTAACTTGACAACCGCTCAATGCTTCTCAGTACAATTGGATATTTATTACATCAACATATCCAGCAAGTTTCATCAAATTTAATGCTGTAATTTTGGAGTAATATCACTAATTACAAAGTTCATTGAATATGCAAATGAAGCCTTAATTAACTTCACACAACTAAATGCTCTACACCACCTTTAGATATATGTCGGATCAGTATCTGCAGCAGATTTCATTACATTTGGTGCAGTTCTTTTGGAGTTATATCACTAATTACAAAACTTCATAAAATATGCAAATGACCTATTTGTTAACTTGACACTGCCAAATGCTTCTCAGTACAATTAGATATTTATCAAAACAATATCTGTACCCTAATTACAAAGTTCATTACATATGCAAATGAACCCTTAATTAATTTCACACTATTAAATGCTTTTCACTACAGTAGATATCAGTCGGATCAGTATCTGCAGCAGATTTCATCACATTTGGTGAAGTTATATCGGAGTTGTATGACTAATTACAAAACTTCATAAAATATGCAAATTAGCTCTTTATTAAATTGACACTGCCCAATGCTTCAAAGTATAATTAGTTATATATCAGATAAATATTTGTTGCAAGTATCATCAAGTTATCTCACTAATAACAAAAGTTCATTCAATATGCAAATGAGAAGATAATTGACATGACACTCACAATATCATCATAATGTTCTAAGATTGTCATCTGTGAAAAGTTTCATGAAATTTTGTGCAGTATTTCTTGATATATGTCTACACCGTCATTACCGTCTCAATAGGGAAACCATCGTACGGAAAAAACGATATTGCATAACTTCATTAATATTTTAGCAACACTAACCAAACTCTAATCAGTTCTTGTAAAGAGCATATGGCACCCGTGTACCAAATCTGACCTGAATCCGTTCAGGCGTTTGTGAGTTATCGTGTTAACAGACAGACAGACAACACACACACACTAACATACCACACACACACACGGACAGACAGACAGACATCGCTATGACATTAGCCCACGTGTTTACACACGTGAGCCAAAAAATGGACTTACAAGATATTCCCTTGTCTTAAGAACTTCAAAAGTCGGCGATTTAGTAACTGCACTGATCAAAGTCAAATGGTGTTTTTGGAAATGATTGTCGATGAGATAATTTGTAAGGTCAAATATTGTCACAAACGTAATGTAAATCCTATATTTAAAAGCAAGCAATGAAATGTTATTGTTATCAATTATTATTTCCTTCGTGGACTACGGCCTATTTTCGACAGATTTTCGTTGTTGCCATGAATTTAATTTTGAATTTTCTTACGGATTCATTTATCCTTGGCTCAAAAGTAACATCATCAGAATCAGAATACCCGTTTAGCTGTTTATAGCTCGATCGCCTCAATCACACCATAGCAGCTTTTACAGTCTATGATCACACTGTGAATGAACTATAAGCACTGCAAACCAACAACGCTCACGTTCATACGTAATCGCTGTGGCATACGTATACCATGTGCAAACTTCATTCATTTTTATTTTATTTTTTAGGGGCCCAAGCCTACCGGCTGGGCCCCTATTGGTTTTACTGGAGTTCAATATTCTTCTCTTTCCTCATCTTCTTCTTCTACTGTCCCCTTTTTGTCACTCTTGATCTCAGAAACCGCATGACATAAACTTCTCAAACTTGCAGTACTAATAGCTACTTATGGGTTTTCGTGCATAATATCCTTAAAATTTTGATTGGTCATGTGACCTGGCGGCCATATTGGATTTTCCGAAAAACTAAACATGGCTTTTCTTGCTGACATAGGGGTCAAGTCAGTTTGAAATTGTTTATATAGCAAGCATGACCTAGGGTCTTAAGAATTGGCAAATAAAATCGCGTGCGGTCACGTGACCTTGGCCGCCATATTGGATTTTCAAAAAATACCAATTTAATCTTTAAAAATCTTCTACTCCAGAACAAACACACCGATTGAGCTAAAATTTTGCTCATGTAATCCTTAGAGTCATCTCTTTCAAGTTTGCGAACGGCGTCTTGATCGGTCACGTGGTTTGGCAGCCATATTGGAATTTGAGAAAATCATGATTTAGTCTTTAAAAATCTTCTTCTCCAGAACCAACACACCGATTCGACTGAAATTTGACATGTAACATCTTAAGTGTGATCTCTTTCAAGTTTGCAAAAGGCGTTTTGATCGGTCACATGGTTTGATCGCCATATTGGATTTTGAGAAAATCGTGATTTAATCTTTAAAAATCTTCTTCTCCAGAACCAACACACCAATTCGACTGAAATTTGACATGTAACATCTTAAGTGTGATCTCTTTCAAGTTTGCGAAAGGCGTTTTGATCGGTCACATGATTTGGCCACAATATTAGATTTTCAAAAACTACCAATTTAATCTTCAAAAATCCTCTTCTGCAGAACTAACACACTGATTGAGCTAAAATTTTACTCATGTCATCCTTAGAGTGGTCTCTTTTAAGGTTGCAAAAGACATTTGAATCGGTCACGTGATTTGGCCGCCATATTGGATTTTCGAAAAATACCAATTTAATCTTCAAAAATCTTCTTCTCCAGAACTAACACACTGATTGAACTGAAATTTTACTCATGTCATCCTTAGAGTGGTCTCTTTCAAGGTTGCAAAAGACATTTGGATCGGTCACGTGATTTGGCCGCCATATTGGATTTTCGAAAAATACCAATTTAATCTTCAAAAATCTTCTTCTCTAGAACTAACTCACCGATTGAGCTGAAATTTTACTCATGTCATCCTTAGGCTGATCTCTTTAAAGTTTGTAAAAGGCATTTTGATCGGCCATATGGTTTGGCCGCCATCTTGGATTTTGTGAAAATCGAACTTTAATCTTACAAAAAACTTCTGTTCCAGAACCAACGCTCCGATTTAGATGAAATTTTACTCACATCATCCTTAATGGGTTCCTTTCAAGTTTGTGAAAACCATATGGATTGGTCACATGGTTTGGCCGCCATCTAAGATTTTTTGAAAATCGCACTTTAATCTTTAAAAATCTTCTTCTCCAGAACAAACACACCGCTTGAACTAAACTTTAATTCCTGTCATCTTAAGTATAATCTCTTTCATGTTTGCGAAAGCCATCCTGATCGGTCACATGGTTTGGCCGCCATCTTGGATTTTGTGGAAATCACACTTTAATCTTTACAAATTTTCTTCTCCACAACCGACTCACCGATTTAACTGAAATTTTAATCGTATCATCTTAAGTATGACCTCTTTCAAGATTGCAAAAGGGAGTTCAATCGGTCTCGTGGTTTGGCTGCCATCTTGGATTTTGCGAAAATCGCAATTTACTATTTAAAGCTCTTCTTCTCAAGAACCAACACACTGATTACATGACATTTTACTCATATCTGAGCACTTAATTGTTTCTGATTGGCGATTGGAACGGTGAAGTACTTTGGCAGCCGTATTGGATTTTTCATAAAACATGCAATCACTAGTGAAACATACCGGCACAGTAACCATGAGATGATGCACAAAATCCTACTTTTCGAGACTTAAATTTTGCATATAATATTATAAGTGCAAGAACTTTAAACCATGTTACCAGCTTGGGCCCCGCCAAGGCTGCTTGCAGCTTTAATTTATATTTGTGATGGACAATACCAGCAAATATTACTGATCGCCTCTAGTGTGCAACTATGCATACATGTAAGTCTGATAGCCAAAAGCATTAAGTGCAGAGATCCTGCTCCACTCGTATCATTTTGTGTCGCTCTACGGGACAGATTTGTCGTTAGATATATCTGATCAGCCACAATTATTAGGCCACTAATGTTCCTGCAGAGATGCTGCACCAGTCAAGTAATTTGCTGCCGCTCTGCCGGACAGATTTGTAACAAAGTGATCTGTCCAGCTAGCGGGGCAGATTCTGCGGGCCAGAAATCTGCCCTGGAACTCTGCAGCTTTAGTCCCAGAACATTCCTGTCGCTCTCCTGCAGCTATCCTGTCGCTCTCCTGCCAGGACCTCATTTTTGAAGGGATATACTCAGTTGGGTCCTATCAGGTGCTACAGTAGCAAGATGACATTAAACTGGTCCAATAATCATTTTCATTCAAGGTAATACATTACCAGGTCCATAGGAGGTTGTGATTTAAAAATTTAAGTAGGACCATCCTGAACCACTGATAATTAGTGGCCAATGAAAAATAACTATTTTTATGGATCAAACTGCTTTCTTAATAACATTCACAACAAATTTTATTTCCTGTGTGCCACACACTTATGTGACTTGCACTTTTGTAAATGTATCAAGATGTATCACAAGTATTGCATCATTGACAGGGTAACGTCAAGATCTGTTTCCTTTGAAAGTCGTCAATCGCAGGCGCTAGGCGACTGATGCCGAATGTTGTGGGTTCGAACCCGATTGAAAACTTGCCGTATTTTCTATCCTGGGTTGGTAACACTGCTGGTGGACAGAATTGTCCCCGAGGTTATCGTTCGCCCGGTTAAAGCGATGAAATTCGTTTCTTCGCTTCGATAAAGTTTGTGGGTGCGATGTTTGATTGTGAGCATGCGTGCGTGAGTGCTTCACGAACTCTACAACATGGTGGAGCGGTCTCAGTCAGAAAATTGTAACAACTTAGCCGGCTATTGAACCACTCTTTTTTGGGAGTGGAGATTTAGCCGAGTGGTTCTCTCTGTAGCCTCTCCGCTAGGCGACTGATGCCGTATGTTGTGGGTTCGAACCCGATTGAAAACTTGCCGTATTTAAACCAACTGTTCATTTTGAGAAAGTGTACTGGTAATTTCACTTTGTACACTACGTGTAAACAGTCACCTCTTTCTATTGGTAGTCCAAGCAGTAAATGCGTTAGTTTCAAAATCAAATTGGATGTAAATGTTAATGTGTTCTGTCTGGCCACTTGATATGTCTTACAGAAAAAAGCTGACTCTTCTCTTATTCAAACACTAGCCATGGAAATTCAACAAACTATTCCTGGTACACTTTCTTTTTTCTAACTACTCCTATTCTGCAACTCTGCGGATAACCTGTGCAATTATCTTTTTTGCTTACTTGTACTCGAACACGACTTAGCATGTCGCAGTGTGCTTCTTGTTGTTCAGCGTGGTAAACATTCAACTGGACAACATCCTGGGCATATCTTCATGCAAATATTATGACCTATGCCTATCCACAATACTGTATTACTCAGAACTTGTACACATCATGGCAGGAGGTGACCCCTGCCTATCCACAAATACATGTACATGGTATGTAAGATAACCAGAGCCTATCCTCAATCCCAATGCATTCACATGGTATGGAAGATGTCACAGACATATATCCACAATACACATAATATATGCAATGGAAGATGACCTAGGCCAATCCACAATACACATACATGCACACAGTATGTAAGATGACTCAGGCCTATGTAGAATACAAAATTGGAGATGACCAAGGCCTATCATCAATACAAACAGTCTGTACCTGTATTGTATTCTGGATAGGCCTGGATCATCTTCAATAATGTGTACCTGTATTTGTATTCTGGATAGGCCTGGGTCATCTTCCATAGCAGGTACCTGTATGTGTATTCTGGATAGCCCAGGGTCACCTGCGATGCTGAGTAATTGTTTTGTGGATAGGCCTGGGTCATTGTATTTGCATAGGTTATAACATTTGCATGAAGTAAGGCTCAGGACGTCATCCAATTGACAGTTTACCACGCTGCGCTCATTTATAGCTGCCTCTGAGGTTGCCGCAGTAGTGTCCTAAGGTGACGTTTTTGAAGCACTTGTTTCATTCTGCTGCTGTCTGCTTAGTTTTTGAAAATACACTGCAATCAGTGTTTCCTGACTTTGTCAGAAGCATTGTTTACAAATCACTTGTCATCGTAAAATAACAAGGTCATTGCATGCAGCCATCTGAAAGCATGGCATATCACTTCATATGTTACTGATTATATTACTGATTATAATAGTTTTCTGAGACTGCACACTAAAGCGAGGAAAGAATGGCTACCCAAGGATGTTGAAAAATCTCTCTGCCTTTTAACTGCACTCTCGATCAGCACCCTGAAAAATAGCACTAACGAATTTGGCGAAGGAGGGTTGAACAGTATTCCCAAATCAGCAGACATTTCATTTGCCATTTCACACTCTTGCGAGTGACAACGGAAACACTGCTGCTGTCATACACAAATGTTGTTCTTTTTTTAAATACCCTGGTGAGTAGATCAAATGCACTGCACCTCTACCATAGTATTTAATCAGTAACTTTGTTGTGATAATCATGGCTTACACATTTTGGTAAAGTTATTTTCTCTTATAAGCTCCGCTGTCAGCAAAGCGGAGCTTATCAAAGGTTGATTTTCCGTCGGTGTCCGTCGTCCGTCTGTCCAACAATCGGTTTCTCTCCTGAAACCGCAAGTACGATTGCTTTGAAATTTCATATGCAGTTCACTTTGGATGACCTCACTTAAGTTTGTTCAAATTGTGGTGAAATTTGCATTTTTTTTGGTATTTTTTGGGCATTTTTTGCTGTTTTAGGTAAAAAAATCTTCTTCTCTGAAACCGCTTGTTTGATTGCTTTGAAATTTGATATGCAGTTTACTTAGGGTGACTTCAGTTAGATTTGTACAAATCGTTGTGAAATTTGCATATTTGTATTTTTACGGTAATTTTTGGTCGTTTTTTTGTCAAAAATCTTTAAAAATCTTCTTCTTCAAACTGCCAGTCAGATAGCTTTGATATTTGGTACAAAGTTCTCAAGGGATGATCTACTTCAGATTTCTTCAAATTGTGCAGAAATATGCAAATTTGTATTTTTAAGGCAATTTTTGCCATTTTTGGTCAAAAAAAGTGTTTCTCCAAAAGTACTGATAGCTTTGAAATTTGGTGTACAGCTTCTTACAGATAAACTATTAAATTAGGACCTCTACTTTTTACAATATGATTAATGACATCCAAGAGAGTATCAAATGCTCTCACTATATTTTTTATGGATGATACTACATTGTCTGAGAGTTTTCATTCAAGAACACCTATTCATTCTTCTATGCAATCAGTTTTAGATGATGTAAGTATATGGGCAGATAAAAATAATATGAAATTAAATCAAAAAAATGCAAAGAAATCATGATATGTTTCGCAAAACAGTTCACCAAACCTCAGCCCCTCACATTATCTAATATTGAGCTGGGTGAAGTTGACAATTTTAAATGTCTAGGGTTGACTATAAATAATAAGTTGAAGTGGGATAGACATGTCAGCGAATTGATTAGCAAGGCCTCACAAAGGTTGCATATCTTACGTGTATTAAGTAGATTTGGTGCATCTGTGCAAGATCTGAAAAGTATTTATGTTTCACTTGTAAGGTCAACATTAGAATATGCTTGTGTGGTCTGGCAGGGAGGGTTAACGGAAAAACAAAAACAACAGTTAGAAAAACTTCAGAAGAGGGCCTTCAAAATTATTTATCCATTTGCTTCATATAGGGAAGCACAAAATATGCTTCAACTAAAATCATTAGAAGAAAGAAGACAAGATATTTGTAAGAAATTTGGTGATAGTATTCTAAAGCCAGACCACAAATTAAATCACCTTGTTCAACCTAAAATTAACCATAGATATCCAACGAGAAACTGTAGCATTAGACGTTTTGAATCAAAAACCAAGCGTAAAGATTCCAGCCCAGTTGTTTATAGTGTTAACTTATTACGTAATTGAATGCGTTTTATCATTTGTTTTTGTTGTTGTTGTTGATGATGCGTTTATTTTTGCTAGAGTACGACTCTGTACTTTTATAAATCTTAGAATTGTACCTCTTATAATTTGACCTAAAGGTCACCATTTTTGAGGCAAATAAACCATTATTGATGAAATCTGTAATTCTAAAATTTTGTGGCAATTTTTACCACTTTTGGTCAGAAAAGTGTATTTCCAAAACTACTCATCTGATAGCTTTGATATTTGGTATACTTAATGATATTTATTGAAATTATGATGAAATCTGCAATTATGTATTTTGGGGGCAATTTTTGCCATTTTTGGTCAAAAAATGTATTTCTCCAAAACTACTGGTCTGATAGCTTTGAAATTCGATATGCAGGTTCCTACAAATGATTTAAATATGATATATTGAAATTATGATGAAATCTGTAATTTTGTATTTTTAGGGCAATTTTTTGCCATTTTTGGTCAAAATTTTTGTTTCTCAAAAACTGCAAGTCTGATAGCTTTGATATTTGGTATACAGGTTCCAAGGGATTATTTTAATATATGATTTATTGAAATTATGGTGAAATCTGCAATTTTTATTTCTTCGGGCAATTTTTGCCATTTTTGGTCAGAAAATTTCATTCTCAAAAAACTACTCGTCAGATAGCTTTGGTTGACATGTTCTTAGGGATGATCCAATGTGATATTTCAAATCTTCAATCATGTATTTTTGCAGTTATTTTAGCCACTACTTTTTTCTGGCCACAGAAATAAGCTATCACAGATTTCCGCCCTCTTCATCAACATGTATAAAAAACAGTTATTCTCTACATAAACACAGCGGAGCTATATCGGCTGTTAGGTCGCTTGTTTAGCTGAATTTGCTAAAAAATTTTCTTTAGACTTGGCACTCTATGAATTGCCTAGTGAAATGCAGATGATATGATAAATGCACATGACTAGACATTCAATACATGTAGCTTTATTCGTAGTATTCATAAAACTGTTATGATGAAATATATTCCAATGAGAGAATACATCTGGTATGTACATGTGATTTAGAATGTTTACATGTGTGTAATGCTTATCATCATTAGGGTTAAGGACATACAGAGTTTTTGCAATTCATTGTAGTACATCCAATCATCAAATGTATTTTAATCATTCAGGTTATCATTGTCATTTAAAGAGTTAGTAATCATGAGTCTATCTGTTTACAATTCAGGATCAGCAGTGAATGCTGCAATATCAAGTATGAGAAATACCATTGACCTGATAAAGAGCAGTAAAGACAAAGTGGAGGGCTTTGAATTGGACTTGGACCATGACATTATAACGAAAGATGAATGGAAATGATCAAACAACAGGTAAATTTCTTTCATTTCAGTGCTTGCACAAAAGTATATATACACAAGTGGCTGTTGCAAAGATGTGCTGGAAGTGGTATCTTGTAACTTGCGCAAAGTGTTTTATATTAGTTGTCTTTATAGCTACACATGTCTAGCATGTTTACAATTACAAGAATACTAATTAGAAACACAGGTTCACAAAAATATTAGTGATACATGTCTGTATTTTAATTGACATTGCCATCAGCAGCTAGGTTCATCAGCTTAACACTAATCCATCCAGAATTATACACAACATGCATGTGATAGCAATCCTCATTCTTAAACTGTGCAGGACATTGGTTGTAGCCAATCTATTACATATGACATGAGCAAGAAGGAAAAAGTGTGGTTGAGATGTCTAGGTTAGAGAAACATGCATACAGCGGAGAGAAAAATAAATTTATTTCTTTATACTCAAGAATTCTTCGATATGTAACACACAAATAAACTAACTTTTTGTGAAGACAAATTATTGTCTTTCATGATTGGTCCATGATTGTCTTCCATTACTTTATATTATTACTACGTTAGGGAACAGGTGTGTATATCCAAGCAGAAGAGGAAGCAAGATAAATCCAAAACTGACTTTAAGGCAGCATTTTACCACGCAAAGAAAGGAACCAACTACCAGGGACAGTTGTCTCACGATGAGGACAGTGGGATTGCACCTCAGTTTGGTAGAAGATTTCCTATTAGTCAGTATGGTGGAGAGACGTGCACCCTTACACTGCTCAGCACACAGATACAGCTAGTACAGAACTGTTGAAGGTATCAATTATATACCTGGATATATAATTATATAATTATATATCCAGCTCATAAAGAGGAAAATTGAACTTTCAGAGCACTGAGAAAAGACAATTATTATTTCATGCCTCCCCACAATATCATGGTGATCTCTGTAGTATAGTAACGGACCAGTAGCTAGTTGTCACTTGTGATGATTGTTTATAAACATTCCATTATAACTTCTTTTTCTGCACCAGGCCGGTGTACATGTGAATCAGGACCCAGATTTACATATACTTGTCAATACATTGCAATGTGCACATGTATGATACACTTTGTTTCCCAATGAGCTTCCAGAAGAACAAGAAACTGGAGTTGATATTAAAAGAAATTGTGAAAAATTCATCAAAAATTACAGCTATTGGAGCCCAAATTTCATGGGGAGCTGTCACTGTTTACGGCCTAGAGGTCGGAAGGGGGAGGATGATGGAGGAAAATCGTTTGAAACTCTAAATTTTGAATATCCCCCAAACCATGATGAATTTGAGTAACCCCCCTCCCTTACATGGAAATTTTGACTGACCCCCACACTCAATTTTGAAAAGTTAAATTTCAATACATGTATTTCTATAATTTACATAAATACAGCAATACTAAAGACCATCTAAATCCTGGTGTACCCGGTAGATAATCATTGGTTATCTCATAATGGTTGAAAACTGTGAAATCAACAAAATGAAATTCAAAGTCACAACAAAACATAGATGTCAAAGGTCACAGTATAACCAGTATACAATCACATACATTATTGTTTAATATGTATGGATATCATAGCAGGGTCCTTACTAGGATATCCGACAGGGTAGACTTTGAAAGTACAGATTGAAGAACATGCGGGAGGCTGATGGGGAAGGAAAGTGTCCTAGGGGCTTGTTCCCCCTCCCTTGTATGGAAAAGTTTGGTGTAATCTAAGAGGTATTTTCAATGTGTAATTTTACTGAGTAAAAATTTGTAGAAATTGATGTGTGAAGTAGGCAATCTGAGAGGTGTTTCAATACATTTGCACCAAAAATTGAGTAACCCCACTTCTTTCTCTCAACATCTTGAATAACCCCCCTTATAGCTTTCAATATTTTGAGTGACCCCCTTCACATTCCTCTGCCCCAGGCTGTAAATAATGATGGCTCCCTAGGAGATATATCTTCAAGCTTGTGCAATATGGATATCAGCCAATGTCAACTTGTGGACAAGGATACAGAGAATGTTGCAGATTATTGCAAATTGGACTAACTCATGAATTCAGCACACCAAGTCACATTCCATTATCAAGAACAAAAGCTCAAAACTACATCTAAAGCTGGCTTTGGAGATAAAAACTATTGCTTGCAATCATCAACCCTCATTACTCACAACGTGCCATGCAAGAGCAAAGTGTACATATTCAGAACATCAGTTTGATCATTAATGAGATTCAATGTTAAGTACCAAGTATTGTTGTCGGGGACCGCTTGGCAAATAAACTTAATATATTCCAAGATAGATTGCACAAAGAAACCACAGCAGTTGCCTGTCCCGTTTTTCTCGAGGGTCTATGTTGCAATAAGTGAAAATATTTAAACAAAATTCACCTTTAGCAGTCAGAAAAGCTAATGAAAAATAGAGATTTATATATGTAATCATGACTTGTTTATTTGTATTCTAATGAATATAACTTTAAAAGAACAGACAGGAAACCAAACGGTTTTCTATTTTAACTCTGCAGTTAGTGTGAATGAGCTTATGTTTTATACCCTGGCAGGTGAATGTGTATTGTTGTTAGTCATCCATCAACTTTTAACATTTTTGAGGGTGAATTTGCTTTTTAAGCTTCACTGTCAGCGAAGCAGAGCTAATCTAATGAGAGTGTGTACATTGTTGTTTGTCAGCTTTTTAGCTCTGCTGTCAGCAATGCGGAGCTTATCAAATGGGTTGATTTTATGTCATTGCCCATCTTTCCCTCCGTCCATCATCCGTCCGTCCGTCAGTCACAATAACCCTCTTCTCTGAAATCACATGAATTGTCTGGTTGCTTTGGAATTTGATACTCGTGCAGAATTGGCGTATTTCTATATTTAAGGCATTTTTTTTGCTGTTTTTGGTCACAAAATCTACTTCTCTGAAATGGCTTGTCTGATTGCTTTGAAATTTGATATGCATTTCGCTTGGGTGACCTCAGTTAAGTTAAATGTTCAAATTTTGGTGAAATATGCAAATTTGTATTTTGAGGCAATTTCTAGGTTTGGTCATGTCCGTGCGTGTGTCTGTCCGTGCGTGCGTCATACATTCACGCAGATATCTCAGAGATGCCTGGAGCAATTTCACTCAAACTTGGTACAAGGATTACTTCATAAGTCATACATATGCAAGTCGATTTGTTTTGTGATGGGATCCGATATTGCCACCATGCGGCCATTTTGTTACGATTTGTTGTGTGCAGAGCCATAACTCGGGCACATTTCAACCGATTTTATTCAAAGTTGGTACAAGGACACTGACGTATATCATACATAAGCACGTCAGTTGGTTTCACGATATGATCCAATATGCCGCATGGCAGCCATTTTGTTACAATTTTTTCATGTACGGAGTCATAAATCGGGCAATTTCAACACATTTTATTCAAAGTTGCTACAAGGACATTGACCTATGTCATGCATATCCTCATTGACTTGATTTGTGATACGATCCAATATGGCCGCATGGCGGCCATTTTGTTACGAGTTTTTCATGTACGGAGCCATAATTCAGGCACATCTCAACTGATTTTGTTCAAAGTATTACAAGGACATTGACCTATAGCACACATATGCATGTTAGTTGGTTTTACGATATGATCCAATATTGCCGCACGGCTGCCATTTTGTTACAATTTTTTCATGTCCTTAGCCATGACTTAGACATGTATCATCGGATTTTATTCAAAGTTGGTACAAGGACATTGACCTAATATGTCATAAATATGCATGTCAATTGGTTCACAATCTGATGCAATATGGCCGCCTTGTGGCCATTTTGTGATGATTTTGTCATATCCTGAGCCACAATTTGGATATGTATCAACTAAATTTTTTCTAAGTTGGTACAAGGACATTGACCTATCATGTCATAAATATGCATGTCTATTGGTTTTACAGTCCAATTCGATATAATGGCTGCCTGGTGGCCATTTTGTTACAAGTTTTTCATGTAGAGAGCTATAAATCAGACATATTTCCACCAGTATCATTCAAATTTGGCACAAGAATATTGACCTATGTCATACATATGCACATCAATTTGTTTAACAGCATGTAGCAGTATTATGTCAATTATTGAATTTTCGTAATTTGTCTGATATGTCAAGAAATACTGCATCTAATTTAATGAAACGTGATACAGATGTTAATTTCACATTGCTTTAACAGGGAAAAAGACATTTGCAGTGTCAAGTTAATTAATTTGTAATTGCATATATAATGAACTTTCCTAATTTGAGTGATAATTCCAGAAATACTGCGTTAAATTTGATGAAACTTGGTACAGATTTTGATCTCATAGTGGTGTAAATACATACATATATATATATATATATATATATATATATATATATATATATATATATATATATATATATATATATATATATATATATATATATATATTAATTGCTAGTTTACATTTACATAATGGATTTTTGTTTTCAGTGTGAATGTCCAAAGTACTGTCAGTGTTAGGATAGGATACAAAAATGTTTGGTAGCATCCTTTCGATTAAGTACTAATTGATTCATTTTAATGACCTTTTGTAATTAGTATGGCGGCCTACATTGGTTTTATGTTTTCACAACCATGGAACTCATTTTTGGCCATTAAGCCCCATCTGTATCGCAGTACTTGTAATCACAGACTAATTAATGAAGAGGACTCTTTCCTCTCAGAGGACTTGTAATTAAAGTACCCATTAACAACCGGGGACTGTGTCATTGTCAATGACTCATTCTCAAGAAAATGTTTAAAATATTTTTCAAAACTGCATGTCACACAGCTTTGATATTTGGGATATAGGTCCCTAGGGATGTCCTTTTTCAGGATTGTTCAAAATTGTGTAGACATATGCAAATTTGTTTTAAGGCAATTTTTGTTATTTGTGGTCATTTTTTTTCAATTAATACGGCTAATCTGACAGCTTTGATATTTGGTGCACATATTCAAAGGTATGATCAAAAGGCAATATATTCAATGATGATGAAATCTGCAATTAGGTATTTTGGGGCCGTTTTTGCCATTTTTGGTTAAACAAATTGTTTCTCAAAAACTGCTCGTCTGGTAGCTTTGATATTTGGCAGACATGTTCTTAGGGATGATCGTATTTGAAATGAGCTATCAAAGATTTCCACTCTCTTCACCATAAGTGTCAGAAATAGTTAGTCTCTACATAACATAGCTGAGCTATATCAGCTGCCATTTCACTTACAAATAAAAACTTAATGATACCAATATGTCACAAGCCATTAAAAGAGAGTTTCCACGTTGTTTTGAAATGAATGTATTCATGACATCAATTATCAATTGGAAAAAGCCCTCAAGTACTTTACCCCTTCAGTGACTTTGCTTTTATTCACTCACTCAGTGACCCCCTATTTTAATCATCATGGATCACGGTGTCCCACCTTTTCAAATCCTTGGAAAAACACTCACTGTGACTGACAAGTACATTATTCATCAACACATTTGTCACACGTAGTTATTGTCTGCACATCACAGCAGGGCTCTGTCAGCCGCTAGGTCACTTTTTGGCATTACTCTTCATCTCCTAAACATTACAACCTATACTTTGAATAGGTCAAGTGGACCCAAGTTCAGTTGGTTAAAAACAACATGTTTGATTGTAGAAAACTTTGTAAAAACCTGTTTTATGCAGCTATAGGTATGATGCATTATTTTTCTAAGAATATTTCAGATAACGTACAATGATCAGTCTTAGGCTTTATGTGCTCATTGTTATGCCTGTAAATATATGCAGCCAAGTAGTAAAGCTGTGTATTGTGAAATTCTCTTGTTACACAGTAAAGACTTGAACATATCACAATACTGCACGCTGATTTAAATGGGATAATGATCTCATCCCCAATTGGCAGGATTGACATTGTATCAGCTGTACACTGATGTATACTTGAAGCTTCCTCACAGATGTAAGATTTAATTGATTCCTCCAGTAGTTCAAATTACATTGCATTTCTAAACTTTGTAATTAAGGAAAATACATGTTAGTTTTTTCCCAGGCCTGCATATGTAAGAACACTTGGTTGATTGTGTATCACTCTTTTACAATGTAATACAGATATTTTAATAGTAAATAAAAGCTCCTAACAAGCTATTATACAGCATAACATGTATTTCTGTCTCTGTCATATTGTGGGATGATCTATGTGTGTCTCTTGTGTTTTGTACAATGTATTGGAATATATTCAAATAGATGTAAGCCATCTTGAATATCACATTCATACTCTGTGCCAAATGGCAAGGTCATCAATCTTGAATCCCACCGATTTCAATGTGTCAGAGATATTATTCATATATTATCATAGAAAGCATTCATTTTTTCAATAAAAAATTAAGTATGCATTTCTGTGTCATGAAATGTATATTCTCCAAGACAAAATATCAGTCATCTTTCTATGTACAGTAAAACTGTATTTTCCAAAGAAATATCACATACTATGGGTATGGTTTTGGTTGCATGAGTCCGTGCATTTGTGCATGCAGATATCTCAGACATGCCTGAGTCAATTCCTTTAAAATTTGGTACAAGGACATGAAACTACGGCATACATATGTACAACCATTATTTTTGGCGTGGCATGAATAATTAGTACTAAATTGCATAATTAGTGATTTTTGAAAAGCTCCCTTTCTAGAGAGTAGGTGCCAAATTTGATGAAATTTAGTACTGGTGTTGGTCACACACAACTCTGATAACTGACAAAGATATATATCAGTGTTTTGTCAATTTATTGCTAATTTGCATATTTAATGAATATTTATGATAAGTGTCATGTGTCCAGGAATTCTGCATCAAAGTTGACTAATGTGGTACGGATGTTGATCTCTCAGGACTGCCATAGTGTGCAAGGGCATTTAGCAGTATTATGTCAATCAATTGCTAATTTGCATATTGATGAATTTTCATAATAAAGATGATGTGTTAAGAAATTCTGCAAAATTTACAAAACCTAGTCCTGTAATAGTGTTCAAAGACATTTACCGGTATCATGTTAATTAAGTTCTAATTTGCATATTTAATGAAATTTACTTATGAGCGTAATTAGTCAATTAATACTGCATCAAATGTGATAACACGTCGTAGCTTAGGCTTCAATGAACCTAGTGGTCACCGACACCAGTGAATTATTAATCAAAACAAGATCTCAATTCAAAAAGTCGATATGAATACAAACCATATTCGCGACAAACGCACAATAACGCATGTTTACATAAGTCAGGGTGATAACAAGAACATATAACACGATTGGAGCTCATTTGGGATAATTGGGTTAACATATTTTTCAATTTCTCAAAAGTATTAGATGCCATATAGCTGAATGTTGTAATATTACAAATTACTCAGAAAAACGAGTGTGTAAAGTAAAAAGAAAGACAAATGAGCTTACATTTCAGATTCAAACGACCTTACTTCACAATCCAATTATCCCAAATTAGTTCCAATCGTGTCATATGTTTAAGTGATGAAAACAGTAAACACTTAATGAAAACACGGAAATTTCACGTGATTGGTTTTGCAACATGTCAAAGTGAAGTTTGAACATTAACTGTGACATTGATATTTATGATTGGATGTGCCATATGTTTTCCATAGATCATACCTATAAGGTCAAAGCCACGCCTTAAATGTATAAAGAACATTATGAGACAATTCAACGAACATTTGAAAGAGGAACACAGCGGAACCAAGACATTTAGATTATTACAGAAGCGTATCTTGGGCGATGGCAACTGTCAAGCTTATATCTACCGAAAAATAAAGTCTATATAGCACCAGCGAACTCTGAACGTTTCGTGTAGTCAGTACTTTGAAGATTTCCAGTACCTCTCAGCATGTCAAGACGAGTAAACGAGATACACAATAAAAACATATAGGCCTAGAATCAAAATATTCTCAGACCCGGCGTGAGGAGACATAAATTGAATGCAAGTTAATCTAGTACCGTCCGGTATCGATATTAGAATCCCGAAATTGCCGATATTTATCGAGTAAATATCGCGGATTTCTCAGACCCGGGCGGTCGAGATAAGAGATCTTTGTGTAGTACTGTCTTATCGATATTAGAGTCCCGAAATCACTAACATTTGGCTTGTTAATACCGGCTATTTTAGGCCGACTCATGAGCGTGTCGATATATGATCCACATTGTGTAGTGTCGTCGTGTATCGTTATTAGTGTCCGAAATCCCTTAAAAACAATGTTGCTCGAAATGTGCAGAGCATGACTTGGCATCTTTGATAGTTTTTAACATTTTCAGCTCACATGTTGACACCCGTGGGCTAATGTCGCAGCGATGTGTCTGTCGGGCTCGACATTTTTACTAAGGGGTTGACCATTTGATATCCTGAGGTTCTGAAAGATTTTCGAAAAACAAATCCCCAGCAGATACAAGGGAAAAATTCTGCCTTAGATGACTTATAAAAAAAAAACTGGCAAGCTAATTTGGAAGAACAAAATCTATCACAGTATCAGCAAGAACCATTTGGGATGTAACTTTTTCATTTTCGTGCACCCTTCTTGTCTTTCCAAAAGCCTCTTGAAATTAATTTTCAGTTACATTTGGCTTTTTGAATTGTTCACTGATTCTAGATAAGTGAACACACTCTGTAGATACATGCATATCATCTCTTGTGTGTTGACCAATAAATAATATTGTCTCTGGTATGATTGCGACATGGACAGATTGCACTGACGAGTCAATACGGATAGTTTTCAATCGGATTCGAACCCACAACATACGGCATCAGTCGCCTAGCTGAGAGGCCTGAGACAGAACCAGTCGGCTAAATCTCCACTCCCAAAAAAGAGTGGTTCAATAGCCGGCTAAGTTGTTACATTTTTCTGACTGAGACCTTTCAACACGTTGTAGAGTTCGTGAAGCACTCACGCACGCATGCTCACTATCATACATCGCACATACACACTTTATCGAAGCGAAGAAACGAATTTCATCGCTTTAACTGGGCGAACGATAACCTCGGGGACAATTCTGTCCACCAGCAGTGTTACCGACCCAGGATAGAAAATACGATAGTTTTCAAATGACTTATAAATTACAGAATTTCAGAAGATGTTAAAACAAAACTGTCATCGTCAAGTATTATAATCCGTGGCACATTTCTTCCAACCAATAAACCAATTTGCATTTTCAAAAAAGAAAATCAAAATGTAACTTATTTTCAATTTTCAAATGGTTTTATCATCTTGATTATAAACTTTTAGGCCTATTTCTAAATTAAAAATCTTAGGGCTGAGATTGAAATATAGGAAACAGGTATGTTTGTGTATAGGTGTCAGGGCTCGAAATTAGCGGTAGTCCCGCGTCCACAGACTACCAACGTTTCCCTGGGCTACCAAAATCCATGAAACGCACGGCTCGAAATTAACGTTCAGAAAATGGTAACCCAAGTGGACTACCAGGGAAAACGTTAATTTCGAGCCGTGGGTGTGTATACTGAGGATGGAACTTTGCGCCCATTCAGATTCCCTCTGACAAACTTTACTTTCCACGATGCACATTTCCTTTTTTCAATTTCCATATACCAAATGTCAAATTTTCCCATTTCATTCGGGGCGTAGCCCATTATCTTTTCATTACCATGGCGGAAATAACTGTATCGAATTGGAATTAAGGTGTAACATTTATCTCAGTGTGACCAAATATACTGGGGGAGGGCTTGGTTATGATAATTCGCACAAGATACTTTTAAAATTAGCGGGAATGAGGGACTGGTCAGTTTCTTCGGCCTAGGAGACCGGTGGATTCATTGGGTCACCTTGTTTTTTTTTACTTGGTGATGGGGTCACCTATTTTGAAATGCCCAATTTGGGGTTCAGTGTTTTTATTTTAATTTTGACGCGGGCTCATACTTGCCTAAAATGCATCAAATGCATCGTGCTAGCCATGAATTTCATCATTCAGTTTCATACCCTGTTTTTGACTTTGGTGATGGGAGGGGGGTCACCATGTTTTTGAAATGCCCAATGAGGGGGTCAGTGTGTTTTTGAATATCGACACGGCTCATACTTGCATAAAATGCATTGTGCCAGCCACAAATTTCATTATTCAGTTGCATTTTTCGGCGCGCCCTTCAGTCGCGTAACTTTAATGATAATAAGACATATTTTTCAGAGCCCGGTCCTAGTGGAAAACTTTAATATATCAGAAATACATACATCTGACATATCTGTATGTTTAATTTTTTCGGCGTGCCCTTCGGGTGCATTTCTTTATCTTGATGTCTGTAAATTGAAAGTCTGTTTTGCAAAGTGTACTTATCATTATGAAATCTGCAGTTCATATGAAAAGCATGACAAGTTCCTGATACTTTTCTCTCTGAGAATTCAGTATTAGAAAGCAACATGCACTAATATTTCACAATACATTTTTCTTACAACAGTTCTGGACATCTGGTTATGCATAAAGAGTGGGGTACATTCACAGCTCATTCAAAATACTGTATTCAAACTTTAGACGGACAATTTTAAGTTCTTAGCTTACAACTGACATGACAACATTTCCATTAAAACACAGAATGACTGAATGTTAAAATATACCATATTCCACTTTTTGTTTTACCTTTGTCGCGCGCAGGGGGGTCACCCTGTTTTCGAAAGTTGGAATAGGGAGGGTCGCTCTGTTTTAGAAAGTTTGAATTGGGGGACGAGTCCGTTGATGTATGACAAACAGACTGATTTTGCAACATCGCTGCATTAAAAAATTCTTTGAAGGAAGAATGCCCCCCCCCCCCGAAAATTGCCAGGATTCACAAGGGAAAGAAAATCCAGTGGAACATGTGGAAAAAAATAATGCCCCCCTATCTTTCAGACCCCCCCCCCCCAAGGATATCAAATGGTCCACCCCTAAAAGCTTCGAGTAACAAGGGAGGGTCACTGATTTTCATGCACGGATACGGGGATGATTACTAATTTTTGTGGAAGAAATTTTGAAGGGCCTCTATTTTTGATGTAGCGGTGTTTCGAAAAACACCGGCCCCACACCACGCCCCGTAATTTCTGTCCCTTATTTGTCGCTGACGGCCAGTATTATTAAAATTGACCGACACTTCTACTCATCAGATTTGGTCGTAGGTTTTAAAGACTATTACACCTTTGGTGAACATTGCTAGCATTAACAGACATATGATTAACAAGCATGGCCATAGAAACTACACATCCTTCAAGCGACATCATGTCCGATATTTTCCCGATGTATGAAACGAGCATGAATAATAAATACCTCCAACCTATGGACAACCGACCATTGCCGAATAATGCCAGAGCAACCGAGTTGTATTTTGAGTGTGGCTGCTTGATCGATCTCGACTGTTGATAGGAATACCGTCGTTGAAAACGTTGTTTTCGTGCAGCATTGTGATCGAGTCTGAAGCAAAGAATTACGTTATCTTATTATTTGAAACACGCCGGCGCCGATGTTGCAAACTTTCAACACGATCTAACACGTACCGTACTACACCGTTTGACATTTAGACATATCGGATGATCCGTTGGGTGTTAGTGTACTTGTATTTTCAATATGGCATTTGTCAGTTGCAAACTGACAGATATTCAACTTCCTTGCAGAAAATACGTAATACATGTATCATCAAGGTGAAAAATCAACAGTACAAATCGAGGTAACGTATACTAAAAACATGAAGTAGTACGGCCCAACATAATCCAAAGATTTCTTCAAATTCTTGACATCCAGGCTTGCCCAGCAACCTCTGACACGTTAGTGCGGGAAATGTTATAACTTGAAGCCTACTATGACGAAGATTGCTTTCATTGAATGGTATGAATGAATTCAAACTGACGTATTTTTACTTGCAAGAACTTGTCTTTTACCTGTACACGGACCTTCGAGTGTTTTTCAACACGTGCTGCACAATCAGGCTATTTGTTCGTTTAGAAATCTAGTAATGAACTGCCTCAGAATCAATCACAACATTTTCATTTGGGGTCTTACTTGTTTGCGGATGTTCTCATGACAAAGAAAGATCTGTCACTGTCGATCTCTTTACCAGAAACTATTATGTGAAACTTTTATTGATCTCAGCATGGACGCACCATAGTCTGTGGTAGTCCATGATCTTAGATACGAGTAATCCATGTGTTTTCAAGCCCTGGCTCGTCATTGTCTTTGTCATCGGGATGATGCATTGTTTGTGATAGCCCTGCGTACGGATGCTGTGTGTTCCCGGTGTTATACGGCCTCCAACCGAGGCCGTCCCCGGGAACACACAGCATCGTATACGCAAACCTATGTTTGTGATAGAGTGCACGCGTGTATCTCTCGTTGTTGTTGAATATCATTTTACATCGCGTTGGTAACTGTTTGTTTTGTATTCCGGTGTATCGTTGTTCCGTAAATTAGAGAATAAACATCGTCGGAGTATTGGGATTAGGAAAAGTCTTCGCCAAATAAACTGAGTTTATCGAAATTGACAAGGACTGCTTCATCAATATCCAATAGTACGCATTCAAATGAGAGGCGGAGACCAGAGACAAAACAGTGGGTTTCAAAAGAATGGTTTTAAGGAAGGCTACAGAACAGTTATCCAAAAATACTAGTGTAAACGTCTTTTGTAATGTTCTTTCTTTCATTTTGGTTCTTGTTTCTTTAGTCAGTTACTTTCTTCTCCTGAGTTATAGTTCTCAGCGCACCAGGATAATGTCTTCACACAGTTTACGTTTTTTTCCCGTAAGGTATTCTTTTGCTTATTGAGTAGATTTTAATCTAGTTTATTTTCTAGCGCTTTCAAAGTTCGAACAGTTGGTCGTGTGTCCTGTCGGCATTGGTTGTTTTTTTTGGGGTGACCTTGGTTAGTTGATTTTCTTTCAGTAATTCTGTTCAGCGATCTCGTCGTTTTGAAAGTTTTCTCACAGCGATTACATACGAATGCAAGTTTGGAAATGACGGTATAATCGATAAAATTGAAATTTCAGAAAAAACATACTCAGAAATTTCATTCTTTCCAATTCCAACCCACTTGTATCTGTGTAACATTTACGTAGTCCATTCCATCATGTAGGTTCGAACATTTGCTATGTAGGCCTAATGCATTATCGTAGGTAAGCGATTTGAAACATAATAATAGTTTTAAATTGAACGGGCCTTTTAAAATTAAAAAGAAGAGTGACAGAAAACATGTTCTTGTTTATCCTATTACTCGAAAATATAATCATATTAAACAAACCTAACACTCTAAATTTCAAACTTACGAATCCCATCCTCGTCAATAGTAGTGTAGTTTCCGTCTCCAAGGTGTCCTTTATCGGGGAATTCCTTGATGTGAATCGGTATTTTAGGAATAAACATCGTCAAATTCGGAAAGTTAAGCTGAATTCCGGGAGCTTGCTTGTCGATAAAATATCATTTATCGGGAATTGCTCTATGTGAATCTTTGTATTTTCTATACGGAAAGTTGAGGTGATTTCGGGACTCGCTCATCGGCAAATTAACTGGCTTGGCAACAGTAGCTTTCGTGCTTTAGGGAAATAGTGTCAATGCATCTCGCTTGGTGATGAGAGATGACAGACAACCAAAAATCAGTCTTCACACCGGGTTTGGTATATCCACTAACGGTCCATCCACAATGTCGTAACTCTGAAAGATGGTGGAACTAACGACGATTGACGATGTAGAACTTGAACATGTTATTGAATGCGGTACCATGGCTAGGCCTCACGGCCCAGCTACTGATACACCAGTCTGCGAGTCTGCCTGTGAGTGTCTGGCTGCGTGATTGAGTCCTGTCTCCTTTGCCTGAGTTAGTCCTAGTTAGTGTGTGTGTGTGCGTGTGTGTCCATTTGCACAGTATCTTGGCCGTGTTGGATAAAAACACCATAACAATAAGATTACTTGATTTCTACCGACGTTCATCCGACGTTAGAAAAGATACACAAGTACAAATTATCACTTGCCTGTGCATGGCATTCTACAATTCTATTCCATGCTGATAAATTAAATGTTAATAACAGCTCAATATTAGATACAAGTGGTTGAAATACAACGGAACATAGGGGTAGTACCAGTGTTCGAAACTCACTCAAAATTTCTAGTGGTCAAGCGGGCCAGAAACTGTAAAACAATCACTGGCCCTGAAGGAAGTCAACTGATCCGATCCTCAAGTCAAATCCAGATATAGTGCAGATCTTTTACCCGGAGTCTGGGGCATAGAACGTGCGATTGAAAAACTAACAAAAAACACTTCAAAATCCTAACATCAAACTGTTTTTGTGCCTTTTCCTAAGGAAAGAAAATGAAGATGACTATCAAAAAACAAAGTTATGGCAACTAATCACGATAAATGCGCATGTCCAGGTGTAAACAACGTAACGAGTGGCTCCGAAAATTTTCGTAAATATTTCCGTATTTGTCAAATTGAAGTTTATTCAGAGTGTAGCAGCAAGAGACACGTCTCACTTTATGGTGATATTAGGTTGTGCCGTACCTGTAACTTGAACAGAACTGCAAGTACGCACCAGCACCGGAGGACAATGATTCAAACATGGCGCCACAGACTGACACGGCCAAAGGTAACAAAGGCGATATTACACTGATGACAGTGATGTCCAAATTGGAAGATATCAGTCACGATATTTCCACCTTGAAGCAAAATCAAAACAGTTTCTCGACATCCCTTGATTTTATGAGCGATAAATTTGAAAATATACTCTCCCGCACATCTGAACTGGATAAAGCGAACAAAGAGCTGAAGGAAGCCAACTCAGAGTTACGTGCTCGGATTGGCATTTTGGAATCTGACGTGAGTCAACAAAATCAATACTCGCGTCGCAGCAATTTAGAAATCAGCGGAATACCCGAACGTGCTGATGAAAACACTGATGACATTGTACTTTCAGTTCTACAAAAAATCATCCTAGTGTCGAGATTACGGATATCGATATCACGCACCGCATCGGCAAAGTTCCTGGAAATGATCGCGATCCAAGCAGAAGCAATCAACATAGGCCGATAATCGTGGCTTTCATCAACCGTAGAATTCGGAATTCCATCTTCGACCAACGCCGCAAACTGAAGGGGTTTTCACGAAAAATCTTGGTTAATCTACCGCGAACAGTATCTTCGTCAATGAGAACTTATGCCCTGCTACTCGTCAGCTACTTGGTAAAGTCAATATATCAGAAAGAAGTCTGGCTATCGCTATCTATGGACACACAACGGTAAAATATATATTAAAAAGACCAGCAAGCGAGATCTATCGCGATCACAAGAGAAGATGACATTGCTAAATACTGTGCAAAATGAAATTGAAGCAATATTTTTACACTTGCGATGCAGGTTGATCCCAATTCTTTTGATGACTTGTTTACTGTTGTAAATTATGAGTTGGAGCCGTCCATTTTCAACCAAAAGTTTAGTTCTGTTTTAAACGAAAAGTGTTTTTCTGTTTCTCATTTCAATGCCCGTTCTCTCTGTAAAAGTATAGATGATGCCCGTCTTTTGTACAATCAGTGCATTACGGTAATTTTCAGATCATAGGTGTCTCAGAAACATGGAGGATTGACAATCCATCCCTATTTGATATGCCTAATTATTCTTTTGAATTAATTGTAGAACAAATGGCCGAGGAGGTGGTGTAGGTGCTTATATTCATTCTACGGTGAAATACAAATTGTTAGATTTCAGTGTCATACATTCAGAGTCATTGTGGTTGGAAATTTGTACTGCTAAAAATTCAATTATTGTTGGTGTTCTATACCGTAAGCCAGGTACTGATATAGCAGAGTTTGAAAATAGTCTAGTTAATGTTTTGCATAAACTGAAACTTGATAAGAATCATTGTATTCTTATGGGGGATTTTAACATTGATGTTGCCAAGTTACATAAAAGTGCCAAAAATTTTGTTTCTAAATTACAGTGTTTTCATCTCGAACAGTTAATTTCAACTCCAACTCGGGTGACAAGTATATCGAGCTCAATAATCGATCACATTTATACTAACATCGATGCTTGTCGAATCTTTGCTGGCACTATCATTTCAGATATCTCTGATCATTTTCCGGTGTTTTCTATTTTTAAGCTTTTAATATTAATACCCCAGTGGTAAGATCTGTACGTGTACGAGATTTTAGATGTTATAACAAAGACAGCTTTGTGTCTGACTTACAAAATGTAAACTGGGATGGTATTTTGAATAACAATAGTGATGTTGAAACTGCATTTGGTATTTTCAATGATTTATTTACCCATGTTTGTGATCGTCATGCCCTTTGAAGAACAAATTGATGAAATTTCTGAGTAACAAGTCATTGACAATGACATAGTCCCCACTTATAATAGGAGTATTAGTCTTGATGGGGCAGGGAAATGTGGTCATTAAGAAGTATCACTGGAGTGTATATGTTGAGATCTATGGGCACATAGGTCTATGTCGTTGTTCCCAATTTGAAACACATGAGGCATGTCTAAGTTATGGTTCTTAATCGGGAAAAAAGATCAGACCTCTAGCTGTATTGGCCAGCCAAGAAATACATATGCGCATAATAATGAGGTACAAGATGTGACATCTTAAGGTCTAATATCCTATCAGAATTGGAGGGTATAGAACTTATGGTTACTGAGTTATGCATGTATATGTATAATCAAGGTCAAAGGTCATAAGGTCACGTGACATTTTGAAAAAAATTGTATTGCTAATTAGTCCCTATATGCCAAAAATCAGACCTCTAGCTCTATTCGCTTGCCCAGAATTAGATGTGTGCATAATTAATGAGGTAAAGCGTGTGTTGTCATAAGGTCTCCCATCCTACTAAATATAAAGGACATACAACTTGTGGTTACGTATTTATCGACATAGACGTCTATTTCAGGTCAAAGGTAATCGAGGTCACATGACATTTGGTCAAAAAATTTCTATCCTATAGTTATCCCTATATACCAAAAATCAGACCTCTAGCTCTATTGACTCGCTCAAAATTAGATATGCGCATAATTAATGAGGTACAATATGTGTCGTCATAAGGTGTCATACCATATATGAAGGGTGTAGCACTTGTGGTTACTGAGTTATAGACAAATATGTATATTTGAGGTCAAAGGTCACCGAGGTCACATGACATTTGGTCAAAAAATTGTATTACTAAGTTATCCCTATATACCAAAAATCAGACCTCTAGCTCTATTGGCTCGCTCAAAATTAGATATGCACATAATTAATGAGGTACAATATGTTGCGTCATAAGCTGTCCCATCATACTATACATGAAGGTAGTAGGACTTGTGGTTACTGGATGATTATGGACAAATATGTATATTTGAGGTCAAAGGTCACCGAAGTCACGTGACATTTTGTCAAAAAAATTGTATTGCTAAGTTATCCCTATATACCAAAAATCAGACCTCTAGCTCTATTTGCTTGCTCAAAATTAGATATGCGCATAATTAATGAGGTACAATATGTGGCGTCATAAGCTGTCCCATCATACCATACATGAAGGGTGTACCACTTGTGGTTACTGAGTTATGGACAAATATGTATATTTGAGGTCAAAGGTCACCGAAGTCACGTGATATTTTGAAAAAAAAAAGTATTGCTAAGTTATCCTTATATACCAAAAATCAGACCTCTAGCTCTATTAGCTCGCTCAAAATTAGATATGCGCATAATTAATGAGGTACAATATGTGGCGTCATAAGCTGTCCCATCATACCATATATGAAGGGTGTAGCACTTGTGGTTACCGACTTATGGATATATATATATATATATATATATATATATATATATATATATATATATATATATATATATATATATATATATATATATATATATATATATATATATATTTGAGGTCAAAGGTCACCAAGGTCACGTGACATTTTGTCAAAATATCTGAGATATCTGCGTGAACGGATGGACAAATGGATGGACTCACGGACGGACATGACCCTATCTATAAGCCCCCTGGACTTCATCCGTGGGGACTAAAAACTGTGTCACTGCATCCTTTTTGCAATATGAATACGATGAGAAACTAAATTTTTATTTTTCTTGGCCTTATACATGGGAGTCTATGGACTGCCTTATACATGGGAGTCTATGGACTGCCTTATACATGGGAGTCTATGGAGACTGCCTTATACATGGGAGTCTATGGAGGTGAAAACTAAAAAGTCCTCTAACACAGCCAAATTTGATCGCATTGTGAAACAAATTGACGTGCATCTGTATGGGGTAGGGTACTATCCTTGTGCAAAGTTTGAAAGAAATTGACCTGGGCATGTCTGAGATATTTGCGTGAACGGACGGACGGACGGACGCACACACGCACGGACGCACGCACGCACACACGCACGGACATGACCAAACCTATAAGTCCCCCCGGACGGTGTCCGTGGGGACTAATATGAAACCTTAGATCACAAGGTCTATAAAGAAGTCCATTCACACTAAGCACAAACTGTACAAGAAAGTTATTCTTAGTCAGCACAAACCATGCACAGTTTCACATTACAATGCTTACAAAAATATCCTCACCAGTGTTCTAAGAAAAGCAAAGCAGAATTATTATGCAAATATATTCACTGTAAATCAGGGCAACAAAATGTGGAATGTTGTGAATGATCTCCTGGGTAAGAAACGTGGACCTGATAAACTGCCAGATGACTTGAAGGTATTTGCTAATGGTAATGTAAAACACGTCACAGACCCAGCTGATGTGGTTTTAATGATTTTTTCGTTAGCATTGGTGAAAATTTAGCGCGCAATATTCCACAAACTTCAAAAAAATTTCATGATTATCTTGGCAAACCCTCAAGCATTCTTTTTTCCGTAAACCCGTCATAGCTTCTGATATTTATAAGATTTTAGCTACAATGGACAGTAAGAAAGCTTGTGGGTGGGATAATTTACCTCCGCGGCTGCTTATCGACGCAGCCAGTATTATTTCTCAACCTTTGGCCAATATTGTCAACGCTTCTTTTTCAACTGGTGTATTCCTAGTCATTTAAAGATTGCAAAAGTTACACCCATTTTTAAGAAAGGAGATAGCGATTTTGTTGGAAATTATAGACCTGTATCAATCTTGCCCATATTTAGCAAAGTAATTGAAAAGATTATCAATGGGCAAATTATTTCGTATCTTGAGAAATTTAACATTCTGTACAATCATCAATATGGGTTCAGAAAGAAACACAGTACTAAGCTTACAATGATAAATTTAGTTAATTATCTTTTGCAAGAAATTGATAAAGGAAATTCGACTTTAGGGGTGTTTATTGACTTTAGCAAAGCATTTCATACCATAAATTATTCTATTTTGTTGTCGAAACTCGAACATTATGGTTTTAGGGGTCTCTGCCAGCAGTGGATAAAAAGCTACCTTACGGACCGTTCCCAATTTGTTTATTCAAATGGCCAGTCATCGAAAAGGTCCCCTATCCGTCATGGTGTCCCTCAGGGGTCGGTTTTAGGACCCACTCTTTTCTTAATATACATAAATGATCTTCCAAATTCATCCGCGTTTTTTTTTCGTTTGCTTGCAGATGATTCAAACCTGTTTCACACTTATTCAGCTGCTGAATGCATAGACCTCACAAATGTTTTACATCATTTAGACGATGTTCAGTCATGGTGTCATGCAAACAAATTAACTATAAATAGGGGAAAGACCAATTTTAGTGTATTTAGAGGACGTCAGACTGAATTAAATGTGTGTGGCTCTGTCTCAATCTGTGGTGAGCACATAATGGAGGGCGACGTAGTTTCATTTGTTCGTATTTTGATAAATAAATATCTTTCTTGGTCTGACCATATTGATAAAGTAAATAAGATCATTAGGAAGAATGTGGTATTTTGTTTAGGCTGAGACACATCCTACTACTACACATTTAGTTGTTATTTTATAATGCATTTATACTTCCTCACATAAGCTTATGGTATCGAGATTTTGGGTAATACCTACAAACGCACTTGCATTGTATTTTGAAAGCTGAGAAGATGATTGTTCGAACAATACTTTTTAAAAAACAGACAGACCACTCAGCACCATTATTTATCCAGCTAAACATCCGATCAGCGATGGGTAAGTTTTTGCACCACAAACACTGGATCACACATAGGCCTATACATACAAATGGAGTCAATACAACAGTTGACTCTTTCAAAAACGATTCCGGCTTTTCCCCTTTGAGGAACTCATTGGAAAATTCAAGGAAGGGAATACAAAACATTTGGGCAATCGATGAAGAGAATAATACTGAAGTGTTGAAACCCGCGTTAAAGACGAGTTGGGCTAGGGGTACACGCCCACCCGTAACTTTTACTTGCCTTTTTTCCGGACAAAGGGGGCGATATGCAATGCAAGGCAGTTACGTAAGCTACCTTAAAGACCTAAAGAGTGATTTTACGTTTTGTTGTATGCATGGGCATGTCATAGGCCCTTTAAAATGTAAGCATAATCTTAAAGGTGACAAAGGCAAATGGCCATCAAGGTCAAAATACAATAATTATTTTAAGACGGCACTTTGCACAGTGTTTACTAAATATTGGACATTTACTTTCTAGTATCGAAGTTTGACGTCCAACATATTTCTGTCATACATAAACATCTATATATCGGGTCTAATGTCGATACCAGACGATACATGAATGACTTGCCTTCTGTTACGGCACACCGGGTTTGCGAAATTGCCGATATTTTACCCCAGGCTGATACATATCGGTGATTTTCGGACTCAATGTACTAATCGATACAAGTCAATTCTAGAATGACTTGCATTGCGTCTCGACACGCTGGATCTATGAAATCACAGATATTAACCCGATTTTTATCGGCGATTGGTACTCTGATATCGTCACTAGAATGACTTTCCTTAGGACTGGACACAAAATACAGGCGGGTGGGCCGGTGTTTTTTGGGGGTGGGTCGCCATTTTTCGCGCAAGCATTTTTGAAGGGTCATACAATTTTGTGTATGCCTATGGGGGAGGGTCACCTTTTTTTATGCATCAAAGCTGAACTTGCATGTGCATGTATTGAAGAATATGGAATACTGAAAAAAGAAAAAATACCTCCTGGCACTTTCATTTTCTGCCACTTCCATTCTTGTCGCGCCCTTCGGGTGCAATTTTAAGGGTATAATAAACAATGTATTGATGATCCAAGCAGCCACATTGATTTAAGTTGTCATGATTTCTACTTATCCAACTCCTCTATTGTGCATAACTGTCCCCTATTATGACTCTTTGGGAGATCACTTATTTGATATCATTCTCCCATTGGCAATACATTAGGTATAGGTCGGTGTCAAATGTTCATGTTGCAGTATGTACATTTTTTTATTTTTTGAGGACATTGACAGAATACAAACTATTCAGAATAGTGCAAAATGTCATCAATAACAACTGGAAGCTTCAGGTCGAACAACTTTTGAATAACAATTTAGGATCACATAACCTATGAGTTATTTGTAGTGTCCTATAGCCCACAATGTGTAGTGAATCAACATTTCGATGAAATTCCAAAATCAAATTTCTTGCACAACCATGGACTTGAAACCACTCTAGTTTAATCATTAACATTAATACTAATAATTAAATGTACATAAATGCACAGATTTACTTAGTTTTGTATTGGAAAAAAAAATATTCATAGTTTTGTCATAGACTGCTATGCATTGTGAATCGACATTACAGTGATATGCCAAAATCAAATTTCTTGCACAACCATGGACTTGAAACCACTCTGGTCTAATCATTAACATTAATAATAATAATTTTGTGTACATAAATGCACAGATTTACTTAGTTTTGTATTGGAAAAAAATATTATAGTTTTGTTATAGACTGCTATGCATAGTGAATCGACATTTCAGTGAAATTCCAAAATCAAATTTCTTGCACAACCATAGACTTGAAACCACTCTAGTCTAATCATTAACATTAATACTAATACTTAGGTGTACATAAATGCACAGATTTACTTAGTTTTGTATTGGAAAAAAATTTTCATAGTTTTGTCATAGACTGCCATGTATAGTGAATCAACATTTCAGTGATATGCCAAAATGAAATTTCTTGCACAACCATAGACTTGAAACCACTCTAGTCTAATCATGAACATTTATACCAATAATCGAGTGTACATAAATAGACAGATTTGCCAAGTTTTGTATTTTAAAACAATTATTCTTACTTTTGTCATAGACTACAATGTATGATGGATGAACTTTTTATGCGAAATTCCAAAAACAAAGTTCTTGTACACAGATGCACGTGTTACCACCCTCTTCTAATCAAGTACAATTATGTCAATTATTCAGGGTCCATATATGCAGAAAAAGTGCATATTATTAATTGTGAAAGAATTTTTTTACAGTTTTGTCATAGACTCCCATGTATAGTGAATCAACATTATCGATGAAATCTAAAAATTACATTGTTTGTACACGCATGCACTTTTTACCTGCCACTTCAAGCAAAGTACATTTACATGAATTATCACACACATATGATTTGAAATTTTTTGGACAAAGCATTATATCAGCCACATTTTGCCTTCCTTTTGGGAGGGGGATTTCAAAAGTATAGCAAGTCAGAAGGGGGGTCTTGAACACATTGCGGGTTTGTTGGGGGTATTGAGTAACAGGGGAGGGTCATTTATTTTCATGCACGGATAAGGGGGAGGGTCACTAATTTTTGTGCATGAACTTTTGAAGGGTCACTATTTTTGATGCAGCGGTGTTTCGAAAAACACCGGCCCACCCCCCCTGTAATTTGTGTCCAGTCCCTTATGTCTCGGGCACTTCTTATCTATGTAAAATCATCGAGTTTTACTGGCGATTTCGGGACATATGTCCGATATATGTAGGAGATTTTACCACCTAGCAGATCTTACCAAGTCCGACTTCCTCAATCCTGCTCTAATTTCGATACTGGACGATATTTTGCTTGCCAAATCGCGGGTAAATAATCAATGTATATCGGTGAGATCATACCTTACAGATCTGGCACCGCGGTCTGGCCAACGCGACTTCCATAGTCCATTGAGGTAGTAGAGAGACTCAAACGCAACATACGATACTAGACTTGTGTAAAAATGTGGGTAAATATCCTATATCGGAGATTTCACCACCTCATATGTCTGACAAAACAATTCTAATTTCTATACTGTGTTGTCTAGTAGCTGTAAATATGTGATATCATGTAAAAGTGTAATATTGCGGTGTCCTCGAAATCCAGTTCACCCTGAGTTGACACATGCGGTCGATACGCTTTACAATTACTCTTTTATGACAACAACGAGAATCTCGAACCTAACAAATGATTAACAAATGGGGAGCATATTGAACAGCGCAAACGAGAAAAAGTGAGGTAAGATATTTCGCTTTGATGCAGTAGCGATCAGTCTGTTCACTTTTTATTTGCGAATTTCGCGTTTTGCAAATCTTTTGAAGAATGAATTTCGTATATTTGAATAATGTTGTCAGGAATTTAGTTTAGCAATCATTCTGGTAAACTTCTGTACATATAGGGAAAGTTACTGGTCCGCGTCTTTAGGAACAGCAGGATATCTTTCAAGAGTTTTGGTCTGGCATGAAAACTGCTGGTCTCGGGCCTTAGGGTTAGTGTGAGTTTCGCACGCTGGGTAGTACGCAGAATATCTCCACCAGAGAGATAGGTTACTTGCTTAATTTTTAAATGTTTAAGACCATGTAAGACCATATTGTCGAAAAAATTCTGGTATTTAGTGGCGCCAGTATTAAAAAGTCAAATTCTAGAAGAATTGCGCGGGATTTAACGCGTCCAAACTGATAAAGTATCGTGAGCGTGAATTATTCATTTCTTTCCGAGAATTTGGATGATTATGACAATGGTTTCAGGCGGAATATGCTCGAGTAATTTGTTACTAATTTATAAATACACTCTGCAATCTTTTGTTTGGTTACTTGAATTATCATCAAGAAAGAACCCACACACGCTCACCCCCTTCTCCAATTTTCGGAAAAATAAATCTCTAGAATAGGTTACAAAACACTTAACCTTTTCCAATTTTCAAAAAGAAACAAACTTCTAGTTTCGGTTACACGTCGTAACACGTTGTGAAATACGCTACACCATAGCTGTCTCTCTGGCGAGTAAAAAGTGACCATCTTACAGCCCCTAACACCTCGCTACACTTCGTTACGTTCGCTACACCCCTTCTCCAATGTTCACAATTTGTTTCCTCTAGGCTTGGCTAGACTTGGTTACACTTCGCTACACGTTCTTAACTACACTACAAGATTGGTGTCTCTCTGACGAGCAAAAAGTGACCATCTTACAGCCCCTAACCCCTCGCTACACTTTGTTACGCTCGCTACACCCCCTTCTCCAATTTTCACAAAATTTTACCTCTAGACTTAGCTACACTTCGCTACACGTTCTTAACGACGCTACAGGATTGGTGTCTCTCTGGCGAGTAAAAAAATGATCATCTTACAGCCCCTAACACCTCGCTATACTTCGTTACATTCGCTACACCCCTTCTCCAATATTCACAAAATTTTGTTTCTCATAATATAACGCAATCTCATGATGCGAATAAATTTGTTCATGTCACGAACTGGAGTTTTTCTGTTCGGGCATTTAGCAGTGGAATAAATTTCAAGCCTCTGCCTAATGCTTTGATTTCAACACAGGACGAATAAATCGTACGGTTGAAATGGTGTACGACATCATCAAAAACATGTGGGACATGAACATCATTGACGAGGCGACGTTCAGCTTCCTCAATCCCAAAACCAAACACATTCGCACACCACGTTGGTATCTTCTACAAAAAATACACAAACCCAACCGGAAGGAACAACCTTTATCGGAAGTCCTATATTAGTGGCTGTTCCGGCCCAACAAATAATATCTCTGAATATCTAGACTATTTCATCAAACCAATCGTCCAAAGACAATCAACATACGTCAAGGACACAAAAGACTTCATTAACAAACTAGAATCAATAAAAATACCGGAAAATTCTATTCTGGTAACATTGGACGTGGTATCTATGTACACAAACATCCACAAAACGAAGCCATCAACGCAGTGACCTCAGCGCTGGACTCAACAATGTACCAGCAAACAATACGATATAAACCAGATATGAACTGAATATGCTCACGTGTTTTACACCAGGTAGTACGCTTCACAGAACAATGAGATATATGTTATCACTATATGTAGCAGGTTTTGTGAAACTTCGTACAGTACTCTCAGAGTCTAATCACTAATTACAAAACTTTATTTAATATGCAAATGAGCTGTTCATTAACTTGTTACTGCTAAATGCTATATGGGACAATAAGATATCCATCCGATCAACATTTGTTGCACGTTTTATTTAATTTAATGCTGTAATTTTAGAGTATTGTCACTCATTACCAAGTTCATTAAATATGCAAATAAACCCTAAATTAACTTGACACTGTTCAATGATTCACAGCACAATTGAATATTTATCAAATCAATATCTGTAGCATGTTTAACAAAATTTTGGTGCCGAAATTTCAGAGTTATATACCTAATTACAAAGTTTATTAAATATGCAAATGAACCCTTAATTAACTTTGCACTACTAAATGCTTTACAATACAGTTAGATATCTGTCGTATCAGTATGTGCAGCAGTTTTCATCACATTTGATGCAGTTATTTCGGAGTTATATGACTAATTATAAGACTTCATGAAATATGCAAATGAGCTAATTATTAACTTGATACTGCTCAATGCTTCTCAGTACAATTGGATATTTATCAGATCAACATCTGTAGCAAGTTTCATCAAATTTAACGCTGTAATTTTGGAGTTATATCACTAATTACAAAGTTCATTAAATATGCAATGCTCTACACCACAATTAGATATCTGTCGGATCAGTATCTGCAGCAGATTTCATCACATTAGGTGCAGTTATTTTGGAGTTATATCACTAATTACAAAACTTCATAAAATATGCAAGTGACCTATTTGTTAACTTGACATTGCCAAATGCTTCTCATTACAATTAGATATTTATGAATTTAATATCTGTACCCAATTTCACTGACGTGGGTGCCGTATTTCAGAGTTATATACCTAATTACAAAGTTCATTAAATATGCAAATGAACCCTTAATTAATTTCACACTACTAAATGCTTTACAACTACAGTTAGATATCAGTCGGATCAGTATCTGCAGCAGATTTCATCATATTTGGTGAAGTTATGTCGGAGTTATATGACTAATTACAAACCTTCATAAATATGCAAATGAGTTATTTGTTAACTTGACACTGCCTAATGCTTCTAAGTATAATTATATGTATATCAGATCAATATTTGTTGTAAGTATCATCAAGTTTGGTTCAGGAATTTCAGAGTCATGACACTAATAACAAATGTTCATTAAATATGCAAATGAGAAGATAATTGACATGACACTCACAGTATCATTATAATGTTCTTAGATTGTCATCTGTGAAAAGTTTCATGAAATTTTGTGAAGTATTTCTTTACATATGTCTTCACTGTCATTACCGTCTCCATAGGGAAACCATTGTACGAAAAAAAAACGATATTGCATAACTTCATTAATATGCAAGCCACACTAACCAAAATTTAATCAGTTCTTGCAAGTAGCATATGGAACATGTGTACATAATTTGACTCGAATCCGTTCGCGCGTTTTTGACTTATCGTGTAAACAGACAGACAGACAGACAGACACACACGCACACACTAACACACACACATACAGACAGACAGACAGACATCGCTATGACATTAGCCAACGTGTTTTACACACGTGAGCTAAAAACCGCCGACAAGCTACATCAAACCCTACTGTCGCTTATTCTGAAACATAACATATTTGAATTCAACGGAGAATACTATAAACAAATCCGAGGCTGCAGCATGGGGTCGCCTGCGTCTCCTCAGATCGCTGACATCACATTCCATGAAACGGAGAAAACCATTCTAAATCTCCACTCCGATCAAATATTCCTATGGAAACGTTTCAGAGATGACATCTTTATGATTTACACGGGAACAGAAAGTGAACTCCAAACCTTTGTTGGGGAGTGCAACATGCTGCACCCTACGTTCAAATTCACATTTGAATATTCTGTCGACAAAGTCTCATACCTTGACGTAACGGTCTTTAAAGGTCAGAGATACAATCGAGAAAGAAGGCTCGACTTCAAAACCATCACAAATCAACCGACACGTTCCAATATTTATTGAGAAATTCGTGTCACCCCAGCGGCACTTTCAAAGGCTTCATTTAAGGTGAACTTCTCCGATATGCTCGCAAATGCAACAACATCATGGACTTCATTGAAAAGGTCAACTTTCTCACACGCAAACTTCAACAACGAGATTATAGAAAAAATAGCGTCAATGATATGACACTGTGCTCCTCAGTGCATTTAGCGGTTGGGATGCAAGGAGAGAGGTTCGGGAAATGTTGCTGAGAAAGATGCAAAGAAAGGGTTAAAATGTGAAACTAATAAAACCTATTGTTTTTTTTAGCAGTGAGTGTCCAGCTTGGTAAACATGCCATCTTGTACATGAAGGCAAAAAAACATAATTTTCACATGTCCACCAAACTTGGAATTTGCATAGATCAACATTGATCATCCCAATTGATTTATCTGCAAGATTTTGTATGTTCCTTGCTACAAAATTCTGACCTGATTGAATTATAACAGGAAAACATGCACGCATGGTTGGATAGTGTGGACTGTTTATTGCATGCACTACATCTGCCGTGATGATGGATTGCCAGACAACCACACTGCATCAAGAACTGTAGTTTAAAACGAAAATATAATTCTAAACAAACTTTCTACGTGTCATTGATAGCCTTGATTTTCTTTGGATATTGAATAGACACATTTATTAAAGACGTCACTTTAGCTTGTCATTGATGGTGAAATGATTTTTTGCAGAAACTTGATCGGTCCAGTCAAGTACACATGCTTACTCATAAGAGCTAGCTGGACTGAGATGATCACAACATTGTGTTTGTGATATTCCGATATAAAATTAAAATAATTTTATTAATATGTCGCATTGTCTATAAAGTTGCAAATGTTTGAAACATGTTAGCATAGTGTGTTACAAATCAACACACCTAACAGCAATGTTCATGTAAGAACAACCTGCTTGATTTCCATGGACTTTCTGGTCCGCCCATCACACTAGTATGTCTGTTTCCCCTCTAGCTTCCAAAAATTCTTAGTAAAGTTACAAATTCAGTTCCAAAAGTTTTGAGTAAATTTCAAAATTGATTGTATTAATTAAATTGTCAGTTATCAACAAATTCCTTTTGTATGCCAATACAGCTCATCTCAGAACCGGACATACTTATATACACACAAGATTTGGCAACACCCTGACAATTAAATAATTTTCAACAGCACTGATTTACATTTACAAATTGTTCTATGTAAAGTAATTCTTCAATTGCAGATACTATGACAGAAGAGTTCAGCACTGCCAAGATATGAGTATAGCACACTGAATGTTGAACCAGAGTTATGAAAATGACTGAACTGTGTCACAATAAGTCTATTTATTAAATCAATCGTTTCATTTTTTCTAAGATTGTAGAGACTAAGGGTTAAGCATATTAGTAACTTTAAACCAGGAAAAAATATCAATAAGTGGAAAGGATCAAAAGATATCAACTTATTTATTTCTTTACATATTACAAAACCAGAAAGTAACACATAACTCTAATTTAAGTGATTTAAGGCTAGTTTTACAAGCTTACTTGTCAATGTTTGATGATGGAAAGAAACAAAAAACCACGAATAAACCTCAAAAGCAACAAAATTCCAAGCATAACATTACACGATGGTTCAGAATGTTCATTTACAAAGTTCACTCAAAATGTACTTTGAAAACGATAGTATTTTGACAGCTGTACCGCGGCTACTTACTAAAAGTCTGTTGAAAAAGAGTACTAAATATCGTTGTTTTTCAGGTCAACAAGTGATTGAATCAGAAACATGTGTCATGAAACAGTAAAACAACAACTGATAAATAAGTAACTTTTCTCAAGAGTAACTTGAAACGCCTCGCCTGAAAGAAAATTTCATCCCGTTTCACAGAAACTGACTGCGTATTCGAGCGCCACAGCAATGAACGGTCGGGGAATCCCCGCGAAAAATCACTCACACGTTGTACTCGTCCAAAACATTGATTGTTCACTTTTTAGCTGCATGATTCAGCCTGCCAAAAATATTTTTATTTTGTAGATAAATAATTGAATTTCTTACTTTTTTATTTCGTTTGTTAATGAAAAGTCATTTTAATATTTGTAGATGCTTTAAAAATTTCAAAACCCGCTAAAAAGCGACTATTTGGCCAAAATTCAAACAAAAAACAGGAACACCAAGCTCGAATCATGGGCTATTTCTGTATGAATACTCTCAGTCTCTTTCCGCTTACGCTACACTTATTACTCTCGGCGATGCACAATTTTTGCATCGAAATTTTTCACTCATTTTCGTTGGTATGACTTTGAAACTCCAGGAAGCGATTGAGAAGAAAGGGTTACCTTGAATTATTGAGCTTTTTGCTGATAATTTACCAAATTAAATGAGAAAAAACACTACGCAAATTTCCACACGCTTACACACTGAGTGTTTCAGAGGCCGGCCTTTCATGTTCGTGTGGTACAACATGTGATCATGGAGGTAGTAGGAGACTGAGGTTTCTTGCACGGTCGCGCCGATGAAATGGGAAGCTGAAATTTTCGCTCGTAATTTTACAAACGAAATCGTAAATCCACTCAAAACTTCGTATTTTTTTGACATATTTGAAACCCATGAGGAACGTAATTCATTCTCCCCTGCACAGTAAAGAGGAGATCGAAACGACATGCATGTCAGGACCAAACGCACGCAAGATGTCCGTCAACATCCACCAATCTCGTAATTTACACTGACAGAACAAAACAATTTGATCGAGCATGGACGTTCTAACGTAATGCATCATTGTCTATCGCATTTTCAGAACAAAAACAATTTGATCGAGCATGGACGTTCTTTGTCTTTCGCATTTTCATGTAGGCTTAAGCCAATAGGCTACACTCACACGTACGCTCTAAGTTCAATTATAATGTCAATTCAACACGATCTGGTATTTTCGCTGATAGTGAGTGTGCAGCGTGAATGGTATGCTATATTCGTTAGATAACACTGATCACGTGGTGTGACAAAATAGTTTTACGGAAGTTGTTGACGGAAAGGACGTCAATTTTGCCTCTCCCAACTCTATAAGCTTCCTCAGTTACGTAACTTCGTCGCTAAAAAAGATATATCTCGTATAAAGAAAGACGTTAATCTCAGTAACCGTCAACGATACCTCACCAATAAAGATAAGGGGAATGACATAAGAACAAAACTGGTTTACACAACGACCTTCAGTCCATTCATCAAAACCAGGCAAATCAAACAATGTCTAACAACAAATTGGAAAATAATAGAAGCCGATCAAACACTGGCCAAAGTCTTTCCAGAAAAATCTATCATAGCATACAAAAGGAATAAAAACATAAAAGACATCCTCGTTCAGGCAAAAATCAAGCACGAGGATAAAATTAAACACGAACGGTGCGACCAACAAAACACTCAAACTTCAGACCCCAACATATCCATACTAGCATCTCTATTTGATGAACATCGCTACTATCAAATTAACATGTGGGATAACAAAACAATTCGAGAGACTGATGAAGGATCCGCACTCTGGTCCCGAAACACCGTTAAGATGAATCACTCCAACACATAACCGGTTCTTTCCTGGGGACCCAGATCACATGACCAGGGTCAAAGCACTATCGCTTCAACGGTGTCTCGCCATGTTTCTCCATATCATTAAACCACATTGATCGATTCAATATACCGCATCACTAGTCTATCAAGGTAGAAAACGATGTGTAAAGTTGCTCTCATTTTCCTACATATAAAACATGGATCATTTCTACCATTATCTTTGTGTAAAAAATATATACATATTCTAACCATGGCTCTTACACGGAAACCATTGGGACAAAATAAACTTCATCAAAGTTTAGTGCCTGAAACCAATTAACCTATCAGATAACGGTCCACTTTGACGTTGACGTAATGTAAATATACTCAAACCAGTAATCACATCCTGCCTTGCTACAAATAGAACAAGCTCAAAGTCTCATCAAACCAGTCTGAGACGAGCACAGATAGCGATGTCTCCGTATTTACGGCCTGCTCGCTTAAACTGAGCACATAAGGGAGGACTCTATCAACACAGGAGAGTGAACTGAAAATCACTGCAGCTGAGCTTACTTCTGGGATCAACCCTCGAGTCGTTTTCTAACGACACTCCTCATGGTCTATAAAACGAGCATCTAAAACAAATCCTTCTTACAAAATCATAGCTCGTGATGTAAGTTTACCAACATTTGAAGGAGTAAGCATTCCCTCGATATCCGGAACAACAACTGAAAAGTCCGGTGAGTTAATTCAATACACTTTGCCCTATCGCTCAAACAGTTAAAAAGTTTCACGATAGCGGTTTTAACAACGGGAATCTGGTTTTTTTTAAAAATTTGTCTACATTTTAGGCCACAATTTATCGTATAAAACAAAGATGCAATCTGTCATTGAATTGGTACTACAATCAACCAAACAGAAAAGACTGCTGAGCAATACAGAAAACATCATCTGGCAAAGAAAATAAAAAAACTGAGGGAGCTGCCAAGTTGGTGGCATGAATTAAATAAACCAATACTTTCCTCAGACCAAACCAATTTCAAAGGCCGTTTACAACAAATATTGTTTACGAAACCATGAAACCTGGGAATGGCTAATCACAGAGAAATAAGATTCTATTTCGAAACAGCCCTTCACAACATGCTTTTCAAACACCAGAAAGCAGGCACCAATATTGACCCGAAATCTATTACAAAGTCCATGAAAAATTGACACAAAACCAAAAGTTCGGATAATCCATTTAAATGCCTAAATCAAACTAATCGTTGTCAGATTAATACCACATCTACTGTTAACATTACGAGCACTAGGAAGCCCCAAATATGCCCTAAAACAAAAATCCTTATAAGCGTCCAGAAACTCCGCTCGATGCTGGGTCATGTTAATTATATTATGACACCACACACCGGATCGCTCACTATAGAGTCAGTCAATAGTGGCCAACTCTCTCAATGACGAATCTGGTTTCTCCTCCTCGAGGACGAAGATGACTTCATCACACAATCAAGTGGAGGGGATACAAAACAAGAGCGACCGATGATGGAACCCCATTTTTGGTTCCGAAACACCGTTAAGACGAATCACTCAATCAACAAACCGGTTTATCAGGGACCCAGATCACATGACTAGGGTCAAAGCACTATTGATTCACCGGTGTCTCGCCATGTATTATACACAAAATAAATGCAATGATCCTTTTATTCTTCATATCGTGATATTAAACAAGCTTAGTAGAACCGATGTGTGGAGTTGCCCTCATTTTCCTTTATATTTTTCCTTTATATCTTTCCTTTATATTGAAGGAACCGCACTCTTGTTCCGAAACACAGTTAAAATGAATCACTCAAACACATAACCGGTTCTTTCCTGGGGACCCAGATTACATGACTGTTTGATTATTGACAGCAATGACACGACGAGGAACTAACGTGAACACATGAACTTTATTTGCAAGCTGACCATGCAAGCTTGTCAACACCAGAACGAGGCTGACAGCCAAACCCTTGCCATAGAGGGCGATATCACTACATCTCCCTTCTAAGATGAAGTTGTCCCTGCTGATGATTACAGAATTACAACTTTTCGAAAAGCAACAAAATTGATGTCCGATTTAAGACAGTATGTGTAACTTTGAATTGAACAAACACAACTATTAAAAGTAAAACACAATTGGAACTATTTTGTGATTATAAGATGAACAGTAAAAGTCACAGAATGTGCTCTCTAGGAGAGGGTTTACTCAAAGCATTCAATAATTATCAATTTTTCTAGTGAAAACATCGAAACTGTAATTATTGAATTAAATGTTAAAGTAGTATTTAAAAAATTGTAGTATTTTAAGCCATCTGCTTTTCAAAAATTGTAAATTTATCATTTTTGACAATTTTTTAAGGATAATTCATCTCATTGATACACATTCTTGAAAATGTCAAGATTAAAGGTCAAAACTTGATGATTGCTGTATTGTTTAGAGGACCTGGATGCATTTGAAGGTTTCGGGATCATATCTGATTGGTTCTTTACTATTTCAAAGTGCCTCTCTAGGCCAGTCCTTAAAAATGTTTAGGGGTCATATCTAAGTGGTCCCTTAAAAAGATTAAGGGACACATCAGGGTGGGCCCCAAAAGTTTCAAGGACTCATCTGGGTGGTCCCTGAAAGTTTCAAGGTCACATTAGGATAGTCCTTGAAAAATTCAGGGGCACCTCAGGTTGGTCCCTGAAAGTTTCAAGGACTCATCCGAGTGGTCCCTGGAAGTTTCAAGGTCACATCAGAGTGGTCTCTAAAAGATCCAGGGACACATCAGGGTGGTCCTTGAATGTTTCAAAGACTCGTCTTGCAATGGCGGTTTTTGAAAGATTCAAGGTCACATTAGGATAGTCCTTGAAAGATCGGGGACACCTCAGGTTGGTCTCTGAAAGTTTCCAGGACTCATAGGTCTTAGTCATGTTCACGCTACAATCACAGTCACTGACATCATTGTCGAGATCGGGAACAGCACTGTCAGTGTCACTCCACAAAGGACCGTGGTAACAGACACATCAAATTCGTCGGAGATATCCAGTATTCCGTTGCTTTCCATGTAGTCCTGTCATTAAATAATTGGGGTAATGGACGTCCTACATTCAGAATCGGCAACCTTTCCCGCTCGGAATTAGTGCAGTAGTCAAAATCCATTCGAACATCACGCTGTTTACACACTCGACTTGAAACAATGCAGAGCCTCACAACAATGTGACCCGTGACCTTTACTATGTAAATTGGCAAGGACCATATTAGTTGGTGTACGATTCAGTGTGTCGCTTAATGAGAAAAGTATCATTGACTATATCTCCAAATTAATCATGAAGACTGTAACATACAACCATAGTATTTTAAATGGTGGGGAAACTTTACAGCATAAAAGAGCAACATGTACCTTACCCGGGACCTTACACAATCGCACAATCCTAGATGCCCCTGTAGGTTAAAATGGAATCTGCCATTATGAACTGATTGTTTGCGAATAATTAATTGTTTACTGTTCAGACCAGCGGCGCGTCGGGCAGTAACAGCATACTTCAACCAGCGAGTAATTACCATTAATCGTCAAGGCTTGCTCGTCTAAGTCGACTGAAGGTTCAGCCACTGCCCAGTTTATCACATTTATGCTGGGATGAACATGCCTTGTAGATCTCGTCGCGTGATAAATACGCAAAGACGTGTTTTGGTGCCGGCCGACCAGTCACACATCGGAGCGCATTACGTAATCGTAACTTCGACCGTCATGAATATTGACGCTGTATGTGCAGGAAGTTGGACCAAATCTTTTCAGTGATTCGTCTGCCTGTCAGCTTTACCAAGTAATGCTTGTGAATGCACAAGCTGACGAGCGAAGGTCACATCAGGATAGTCCTTGAAAGGTTCAGGGTCTCATCTGGGTGGTCCCTGAAAGTTTCGAGGTCACACCAGGATAGTCCTTGAACGATTCAGGGTCACATCTGGGTGGTCCCTGAAAGTTTCAAGGACTCATCTGGGTGGTCCCTGAAAGTTTCAAGGACTCATCTGGGTGGTCCCTGAAAGTTTTAAGGACTCATCTGGGTGGTCCCTGAAAGTTTCAATGTCACATCAGGATAGTCCTTGAAAGATTCAGGGTCACATCTGGGTGGTCCCTAAAAGTTTCAAGGACTCATCTGGGTGGTTCCTGAAAGTTTCAAGGTCATGTCAGTGTGGTCTCTAAAAGATTTAGGGTCTCCTCGGAGTGGTCCCTGAAAGCTGCAAAGACATCTCTGCACTAAAGATTCCAGACAAAAACTGTTGGTTTTTGCCGTTAATATTTTAAGGTTTCAACAGACAGATGATATTGATTACATTTCTTTGAATCTACCAAAAAGAGTTCATTTTTAATAGAAGGGCTGAAATAATTCAGTGATTTTTAAAAATTTTCCAGCATTAATTAGCACAAGCACAAGAAAAGGGTAGTTTTATCAAATTACCAGGTCTCATTTCCTTGTATATGAAATAAATAATGTACAAGTCATTTTCTTAACATCTACCAAATCATTTCAAAGAGAGATCACCAAAAAACATACACTACAGCAGAACTGATTTGGGTAGAGGTAGAAGGCCATTTTACCATCGAAAATTTAAAATTTTATCATGCATCGTTCGGTGAGAAAAGCAAATGCCTACAAATCAGCCTTGGAAAGGAAATTTGTATTTTCACTTAAACCTAAACAAAATTGACAAATCAGTTACATTTAATGGGTTCTCAATTCCTGAGAGTGCGAAAAGCTAGACAAAAATGTAAAATTTGTTATAGGTGTATTTGATGATTGTGCAATTATCATTAATTTATAAAATTTGCCTTCGTCTTACACACAAAAACACTGTCAGATTGATGATTTTTAAATAGATTACAACAAAATGCTCAAGATCTTATAATCACAAAATAGTTCCATTTGTGTTAGTTTAGTTAAATGCATCGCCGCGAAGTCTCTAGAGGTGTAGAACAATATTCTACTGACTGTTCATGAGCATAAACATGTCTGAAAGGGGAAGTTCACCAAGGATGATTTTACATATGTGGTAGCTCTGTGGTCATTTACCCAGGAAAAACTATTTTCACCATTTATAACTTGCAAGATTTTATACAAAACGATCAAAATAGTACAGGAAGTTGCCACTGTAATTTGAATCATGGGAAAAAAAGCTCCAAGCTTGGAGCTTGCATAATGTGATATGGAAGGGACCATCTCCAGACGGGTATGGCCCCCACATTGTCCACTCACAGTAACACGGTAGTAAACAGCAACACAAAATCTGACAGTGGACAGTTTATTATAAGTGAATCGTTGTTTATGCAAGGATACTCAGTATAAACAAAAGTTATGTAAATGCGCACAGCATGGTTTAAGCATGGGTGAGTAAGTAGTAATATATATGTGTACAACTGGGATAATTTACCTGAAAATAGCTAGATGGAGGAGAGGAAATTCCCCTCCCTGTAGCCTCCTTCAATAAACGGAACATGTCGCTACATGTCAGTGCGGTAACCATAGCAACCCTTTGTAATGGCCACTGATGAGGGTGGTGATCTAAAAATAATTCAGTGGGGAATTTTGTGGCATGTAGCAACTCGTTCTGTAAGGGCTATTTATAAACTGTTTCTAAATGACGTATTGTAAGTGAGGCGACATGTATAGACATGTTTTTTGTACTATCTAACTAAAGGGGAATTCCATGGAAAATCATGTGTGAATCATCACCATCAAACTAGTCTATATAAAGGGGAATTCCATGGGAAATTAAGTGTGAGTCATCACAATCAAACTGCGTCTAACTAAAGGGGAATTCAGTGGGAAATTACATGTGAGTCATCACCATCAAACTACGTCTATATAAAGGGGTTACGGAACGAGTGTTGTCAGTCAGTCGATGGAAGCACACTAACGGAAGTAACGTAAGTAGCTACCTCTTCAGAACCGGAGTCTAGCTGATGTAAGTATGTGAAGATGTGAATTTTTCCTACGGCATGACTGAGGTCGCAGTTTCTATGGAATTTTTTTCTGAACTCGGGAGTTAACTTGCTCACGCGATAGATAAAATTTTAGAAATTTCCTCTGAACTTAAAATATGCCGGAAGACCATTACTTCAAATAATATGAGACGTTTTAGATAAATGGTACTGATATGTAAAGTGTAAGTAGTTGTATCTTTTTTAACAAATGAAATGTTGATACTTTCTTCCCCTGTCGGAATGGAAGGACTACTACGAGCAACAATTTCTAAATCTTTTTTATCTTTATCTATGGTTATGATAATGTTGCAAGGTGTTCTTGAATCTGTTTTTATAGCGATATGTCCAATGAAATCATCAAACTCGTCTGCTGTACCTAATTTTATGCATTCGATAAAAACTGTACCATGTTGAAGTATTTCCTTATTATCTTTCATCTGTTGACTGGCCGCCTGTAAAGTTAATTCAGCTGTCTCCTCCCCCACACTCTTCAGACCCAGTTTCTTTAAAGTTGTGTCCCAAAATAATCTTACTGGAACTCAGTTAGCTGTATATGAACAATAATTCTCACCATCATTTATCCACCTTCGCAGTGTATTATCTGAAGACATTATTGTATTAAGAGGACTAATTTTAAGGTGAATTGGTATACCAAGTAGTGTAATGTATGGATTCTTAGGAGTAAGCCAACGACGAAAATCTAGCAACTTGTATTTGTTAACATTGCTATAAAAAAATCACATTCGGAGTCCCTGACAGTTCATCAACTCCACCTGCAATTTCACTATCTAATATGTCTAAGATGTTACGCGGTACATTATAAGGCCTAAATTGCTGACTATCCCCATCCCATGTCAGAGCAAAAGGAGTAGGATTATTTGCAGCCTTTGTAGCGTCTATTGTGAATTCATCTACATCTTTCAGTTCTGAAAAATCTACTGCGTGTTCATGACTTTGTACAGTGGCAGAGGCTAAAACAGAATTTTTTTTCACGGTCCTTGTATCGAAGGACGTAATCCTTATTATGATTACCTGCTATCTTAGTATTATTGTTAACTTTAACATCACTCAGATCTTCGAGCTCGAGATTTTGTCCGTGAATTGCACCTAGACCGTAGTTACTTGGGCCAGACATAATTATCGTATATACAGTGAAAAATAAAATAATACCTTGTAATAATATACAATCATGGCTGCAGCAATAGGAATGACAGTTCTGTGCTGTATTAAATGCAACAGCATTCACAGGAGGAAATATTATCGGACAAAAGCTTTCCGGGAATGGTGAGGCTCTTATTGAAGAGAAAATTAGACATGATAAAGCATTAGAAAAATTTGAACATGATCGTGCCGTCTGGTCAGAAAAAAGATTACTCCAGGCTGATTGGGAAAGAGAAAATCAAGCAAAGGACGCGCATGCTGCGGCTGAATTAAGAGATACAGATGCAGAAATCCTGGAAGAAGCACTGGCGACTGCGTCAGCGCAAGCTAGCTCTGCATCAGGCGAAGCAGCGCAAGCGTCAGCGCAATTCTCAGATTATTATCAGCCCAGTCCCGAGCAAAAGAAATATGAAATGATTTATATTGCTGGAGGATTGGTCGTGGGATGGTTTAAGTTACACCTCTTCGGAACACGATAGGGCTCCGGAATGGCTACAATAATTCGATACAAAAGCTAGTTGGCCAGTTATTGAAATTGACTTCCTTTCCGTTTTGATCTGTTATCCAAATACGCATTGAACTCATGTAATCCGAGCCTTTTCTCAATGGCATGGAAATTGAGCTGTTTTTAAAATCATAGGTGACCTTTTCACATTTCTTTTGTATCCTGTACGGGAAGTATTTGTAAACAGTCGGATACTTTCCCCTGTATGTATTCACCCGAGCCAAATGAAACATAATTTCCAGTCACATCGACGGCATCTGAATGAACTATGTATTTAGTGACTGTTAAGAAATCCGCTCTCTTCGGACTCATAGTACTTTTTACCACGGGGTTGTCATCTCCTCTATCTGAAAAACCGACGAGGTAAGCGAAGTTACCTGTAGCATTAAAAAATACTTTAACATCTTTAGCTAAAGTTAGATAAACGCGGTTTGTCGGCAGATGTTTTTCAAAATTAATTTTCTGCTTCAACCCGATTGCTTTGTTGAGTGTATCGATATTGTAGTTACCTGGACGTATTGATATAGTCTTCTTCGGTTGGTTACTTTCTTGATATTTTAATATACTATTCGCCCCGTTATGTTATACCATGAATTAAAGAGTGAACACTGTAATAGTCTTATTGTAGTAAACTGTGATATGTCAATGCAAGGGTTAAAATTAACAGTAACCGGTTTGCCTGTTTTGCTTTCAATCCAAATGATCATACTTACTGTATGTATATACATTACAAAGTATAAGGTTCTGCAGGAATAATATTTTTCTGTTCAAGGAGATCTTTGGTCGCAACCGCGGCAGCAGTCGCTCCACCTAATTTTACCCACGAGTGAAAGTTTTGTCGACTTGGATCGCCAATATCTATTTTCAGAAATTTTCTGGAGATCATTAGATATCCCATCGTAAGTCCAGCAATTACAATACCATCATACATTGTGTTTACAACTGTTTTAGTATCCATGATTGCTGACAAGTATATAGAATAGAAAAATAAAATAATTACGGAACTAATCCATCTCATACAATGTAGAGGGACGTTGCGTTCCGGAGGGAAAACTTACTTTCCACCACAGGCTCTGTAGGCGTCACTTTCTGTAGCGGCTCACATGTAGGCGCCCTATCGGTACGATTCCGGATGGGACAAATGTCAAGCACGCCTCCAATATAGTCCTAATGCAGTCAATGAAACTCCTATAATTCCTAAAACAAGATAACATTTATTATACCAGCTATCACACTGTTGTGGTGGTAGGCTTATACAGTTTGCCGCTACCGCATCGCTATCATTAGTCATTGCTTGGCGTTTCTTCTCCTTGTTTTGCCTGTTCCATTCTGCTAATCTCTTGCCCGCAGCAACTCTCCCTGGATGCTTCGTTGGTAACGTAATTTTCTCTATATTGCGCTGTGGCTCGTTCCGGAGGGTAGTCATCGGAGGGGCTTGTGGTGACGGAGTCGGCGGAGTCGTTTCCGTTTGCTGAGTCGGTGTTGGAACCGTTTTTGGTGCTTGCGAAGTTGAATCCATTTATTTCGGGTATTATATTAAGCCCGATTTTTTAAAAATCTACATGTTTACCCGTAATTAAACCGGTGGAAACTAGAGCAAGTAGGGGCCCCCATGTGTAGGCTATCCGTCCTGATAATTGTTTTATTTCACTGTTTAGAATAAAATCCTTTTTAAGATCAGTGGCATAGTTATCTCGGTCATCATCAATTGAACTACCTGACTGATTGCATGGGCTCCTAGATCTATGAAACTTTGAGTGATGGTATCACTTATAAGAGAACTGTATTTCGCTTCATAGACTTTAAAGGCTCGTGTTATGGATTCATCTTTCCACGTTTCCACTTCTCTAACTGGAATCTCCTTACCAAAAAATAACTTGCTTTGACCACTTGCGATGACACAGAGTATTTTTTCACGCTTTGTCTCTATTATGGATCGGGCGTCCGAAGGCACTGATGGTAGTGCCGCTGTCGCTGTCGTATTTGCCGCTGCCGATGACTTTATTAAATTCTCCATTGTTTGCAGTATGTTATCTATTCTTAGTAAAAAATAAAAAATTCGTTTAAACCTGAATCCGAAATATAGTATTAACATAGTCTGGAATATGATGAGAAAATATGGTAGTAGATTATGAAAATTCTCCTCCATTAAAATCTATCTGTATATAGAAACACGAATCATGAGTACAGACGCATTCCCAGTTGCTTTTCAATTGAATAAAAAACATATACCGACAGTACAGCATGCTGATATTCCCTCTAAACCGAACGACATAAAACCTATTCTCATTTCCTTAGAAATATATGTAACGCCGACAGATAAATTTACTTTTCATCCTCGGGATATATTTAAAGATAACGTAATCACTCATTGATCAGCAAAAGAAAGTAATGTCTGGTTGGGCGGCCCGAACATGAAATACTGGGACCAGCAATTAAATTTCGCTGTATGGTGCAGCACTACTGGTTGTGGTATATCATTCACCCATCTCTTCGATAAGAAATTTTCTGCCGCAAATACGTTAATTCTGTTGTTTTCATGTATATTCTACAGTACGTTGGATCCTTCACGAAATTGAGGTTGCACTTCCAGACGATACTGGAGGTGTCTTCAAAGCCGGCGACAATCCGTACAATCTCGTGAAATGTGAACTTCTATGTACAGAATATGGAAATATAACCCTACGAAGTCCGACTTTCGATATCACCAAGGCCAAAACTCAGGTCTTGGTTATGGTTATGAATATTACACTAATCGTGGCCCGTCCGTCAGTCTGCTGCTATATACAATGGACACGACTTTTCCTCTCCGCTTACAGTGGCGTTTTCTATACACATAGCATTTTTGAAAGAAAAAACATGTACGACCACATTATTATTTCTTCCTAAATGATGGATCAGATGGGCTATACAATAGTTTTGTCCCTCTGAAGGGAGACTCAGGACTAACAAAGGCCGGTCTCGCCCGCCTCAATGAAAGCCTTGAAGCCTACGTATATTGCAACTCGGTGCACAAGCAAATATTCACAGTACCATAGTGGGCGATACTGGCAGCGCAGAGCAAGTCCGAAAAGAATTCAGCGTTCTCCTCGAAGATGAAATTTGCAATACCGACAAAGTAATCAGTTATAGGCGATACCAAGACACAATAACAAATACTGGTGTCAAACTTGATATGGCCGTTTCGCCCAATTTACTTCTCTTGCCGTCTAAAATGGTCATTCTTTTGGGCCCGGCAATCGCAGGTTATAATAATGAATTGCAATACGCAACAGAATCTATGGTCTTCGGGGTAAATGGAGATATAAACACGGAAATTAAAGAAAGTGCTAAACATGAGATGGATGGTGATGAGGATGCTGTGAAGTGGCAGGATGATCATCCCAGAGGGTTGCCTCACAATGACACGAGTCGAATTCCTATCGGAACGGTTCCCCTAACGCCTTCAGAATGGGAACGGAAGGCAGCAGATACAGTCACTGCTGTTGCCAGCGCTGATCCTATTCACGAATACGGCAAAATTGGTTTGTTATCTTTAGCCATATTCATTACATTTATGTACAGTATATAGATCCGATGGCAATATATGCAACCATACCATTCAACATGATTGTAACTGGACCGACAAATTCTGGCAAAACGGAATATGTGATGGATCTCCTCACCGGTCCGTACTTAGGGAAATTTGACTACGTAGTTTTCATTTGTCTGACATTCATGAACAATAAAACGTATAATAAAAGATTCATTTTCACCGATGACAACGTGTTTATATTTCCGGTCGGACTCGATGCTGTGGATGATACACTAGCCTTCATGCATAAAGAATGGGCCGGCACGAACACTTTAATAATCCTCGACGACTGCGCCTCGTCCAAAGATATGAAGAAGCGCAGTGACTTTTTAGTCAAACTTGGTTTCAGCGCAAGACACGACGGATTATCTGTCTGGGTTCTGACTCAACAATATACCAGTATTAGTAAACCATTCAGGGAAAACATACAGATGTTAGTACTATTTTACACACCGAGCAAGACAGATAACAAGACTATTATAAAAGAATATGGAATGGAGGTGTCAGAACGGGAAGCCACGGACCTAGTCAGACAATTGAAAAGTATACCATTCAGTAAATTAGTATTTCATTTACGGCATCCGTACGACATACAATTTTTAGTATAATATAGCTAATCATGGCTTCGCCGATAGGACCTGAAGGCTCTACCAATAGGAACACCGAAGGCTCTCTAAGAGAATTATATTACAACCCAAGAACTGGTTTCGGAGGTGTACAAAAATTATATGAGGCAGCACGCGCCAGTGGAGTAAAAGTTACTAAGAAAGAGGTGCAGGACTGGTTGCAAACTCAGCTAACTTATAATCTACATAAACCGGTACCTCGTACTCGAGGTGGTGGTTCGGGCGGAAGGCGCGTTTTCGTATCATCGATAGACAATTTTTGGCAAGCAGATCTTGTGGAGTTTCCTTTACCGTTCGCTAAAGAGAATAAAAACATTCGATACATGCTAACAGTAATCGATGTGCTCAGCAAATATGCATGGACCAGGCCGATACTAATAGAAAAATGCAGAAATGGTTGGAGGAGTCGGGAATTCACTGGTTTCACACCTACAGTGACAAAAAGCTGGTGTCGTGGAACGTTTTAATCGGACCCTTAAACGATGATGTGGAAATACTTCACATATAAACAGACACGTCAGTGGCTCTTTATTCTACCACAACTTCTCGAGAATTACAATAACACCGTACACGGAAGTATCAAAATGAAACCCGTCGACGTAACAGAGGACAACGATTGGCAGGCATTTTATACACTTTATGGTCCTGAGTTGGCGGCCGCGGGCACCACCCCTGAATTCAAGCCGAGAGAAAGGGTTCGAATTACAAAATACAAGACCACTTTCAGGAAAGGATATTTACCAAATTGGACAGAGGAGATTTTCATAGTTTCAAAAGTGGTGTACGCAGCTGGACTGGAAACGCCGCCAGTTTATAAGATAAAAGATCTGAATGGAGAGGAAATACTCGGCACTTTCTATTCCGATGAACTTCAGAGTGCCCTTTCGGAACGTGCTGGTGCCGACGAGCTGTACAGAGTAGAACGAATTTTGAAGACGAAAAAAAAATTAGAGGAAAGAAATATTATCTGATAAAATGGAAAGGTTATCCAGAAAGTTTCAATAGTTGGGAGCCAGAGGAAAATGTTATTAGAACTTCGTAGCATTCCGAAGGAGTACTTATGTAGTTCCTGTGGCTGGTACTTGTCAAGTACTAACGCAAGAACTAACGTAAGTAATTACGAAAGTTATTCAATAAGTACCATGGAGCAAGCCTTAATTTCTTGAAAGCCGAAAGTGTCAGTTTACCACCATTCTTCCAACCACCTGGCCAAGTATTTATCATGTATTGTCGTAAGTAATGTTCACTTATTGCATCTTTGCAGGCTGTATGTGGATGAGGTGGTACTCCAGATGAACATATTAAGTTTGCAAGATCTTCAAAGCGACTTCTCATATTGTTATGAGCTGTTCTTTCGAGTCCCCTTTTTCAGCTTTATCTATAAGTTCTGGTTGAAGTATAATGTACACAACTGACATGAGCCATAGACAAGTAACTTCAAAGTCTTGCCCCCTTACGGAACGGTAACCGTAGGGCTCCTTCGGCATCATGTCAAGTGCCTGTAAGTCAAACGGAGCATTATAAGCGTGCACAGATTCACAAGCATTAAGAAGTTTGTGTAGGTTCTTGAGTGATACCTTAAGTTGTTTTAGTTGTTCTTGGTTAGGTGGATAGTAAGCTTTTTCAAGTTCGCCTTCGGAAAAACCATCTATTAAAAATCCCTGGCTGCCGCTATCGCGTGAGCCGCCCCATGCGATTCTAAAGTCAAAAGCTCGTGGAAAATCTACTGGCCCGACTGTCTCAGTATCAATTGTTGGATTAAGTATATTCTTGAGAACTTCAGGCGTAAGTGGTTGACTAATTACCAAACATGGAAGTCTGTAGTCGTCGCAAATTTCTAAGAAAGTCTGTTTGAACTGCTTATGAATGTTTTCCAGTTCTTTTAAGGCGGACTCGGTTATTTCATATTGTCTTGCTCGAGTCAGAATATTCAGCCTACAATAATCCCAAGGCATATCTTTGAATATGATAATGAAACTATGTAAATGGTCAAATGCTCAAGAAACAATCTTTTTTTCTTGCGACGCCATGGAAACACCCCGGATTCTAGAAAAAGTTAGATGTTGAATTATACTTGAGTTACAAATGATGTAACCACGTTCCGATAGGCTGTGCTGTTCAGTGTAGGCTGAAGACTGTAAACTAAGAGTATGCTCTATAAACTTATTCTGAAAATCGGCGCTCTCCAATTTTCCATTATAAAAGTCAGCATTTGTGTTAGAAAAAGTTGCGGCGTCAAATGCTGGTACGTGAGTCGCTGCCAAATTTATTACATCATGACCTTTACCGCTTCCAGTTGGTCCATTTATGAATATGTATGACATTTTGTGTTATATCTATACCATAAAAAAATTTTAATTAATTATTTTTCGTTAAGATATATTATGATAAGACATGGCAAGTCGGGGTTCGAATCCCCTTTAGGTTATAGTAAATTTAGATTTCTATTTCAGATGCAATAAAAATACTTGAAAGTGGAGAAAACGTTCAAATCAGTGACGGCAAACTCATATTTGGTGAATATGTAGATCCTATTATATATGTAGACAGTGAGCTAGAAGTGGTTTTCCCCATCGGGCCTAAATATGGATCCAAAGATCCTGCTACATGCGATGAAATATGCGTGTGTTGGCGACCGAGTCTTCAAAAGTTTACCGATCTGATAATATCATGTACCTTAGGTGAAAGTTTCGATGCAAGTACTGCTAAAAGTTTCGCTGCAAGCCTGGCCGCTCACTCCAAGAATAATTTATTATTTTACAATCCATCTAAAGTGTATCAGAAGCGAGGGAGCGACAAACAGACAAAGTATTTTAAATTTCGGTTTAAAAGAGGAACTTATGATGACGATTTCGCTACATGTATTGATATAGTTCAAGAAATCGACTGTGGTTTTAAAGCAGTGAGCCGATTGCCAGCCAGAGAAAATCCTGCTATTGTGCCTCGTAATATCCGAAAAGGTAGTAAGATAGAATTCTTGGCATTTAAACCGCGCTTATTTAAGCATAATCTTTCTTTCACTATAGAGAGGTTATTTTGTGTCACACCTTATAAACCAGAAATTCAAGACGTGGAAGAACTAGTCGACTTAAAAAGATTAGGTGAGATATATAAACAAATAAATGCTGACAAAAATATTATAGTGGATTTTGATGACCTATCATAGAATATTTTCTTTTAAAAAAAAATTTAGGATAGTATATATTATAAAGATTATTATGGATGAGAATATTGACGTTAGGCGCCGATTACGTACAGCATTCAAGGGAGCAATTTTACGAAAAGAATTTCCTGAAGTCAAGCGAGTCGAGGATATCGAATCGATCGATATCGAAGGTATGACCAAAATAAGAAAGATGTACTCCGTTTATGCAGATATGGAAGTCAAATTAGTGGATCCAAAAACGGAACGGACACAAATTCGTACATTGCCTGTTAAATTAAAAGATACATACACAAAAGATTTAAGAGGATCGGAATCGGATATAAAACAACAATTAATAGAACGCTTCGACCATATGCTTGATACAATTGAAAATGTTGAGGGTTCTGGTTTCGTTCTCAAGGAGATACTTAATTTAGAAGTAATTCTAGTAGAAGTTCTACTTGGAGCCCGCCGCTCACGCGACAGCGCCCTTTCGGAACAGGTCAAACTTCCTCAATGGTTAATAAATAAGCATTGTGTGAGCGATCTAATTCTACCTAGCGGCAGCAAGAACTGCTTCCAATATGCAGTCGTGGCAAGTATAAAGTTAGGTGACAAAAAGTTTCGCAAAAAGAAATGTGGTCAGGTAAGGAGGAACTGGAAGACGTACCCTCCATTTGTCGCCAATTACTGTTGGGATGGAATACCATTTCCTACGCCCGCCAATGAGGGAGCAACATTCAAGTGCTTCTAGCAGCAAAATTCAGGGGTCAGACTTCAAGTATTTCAGATCAACGAAAATGATCCCGATCCGTCCGGCATAACTGTCTTGTATAGTGGTCGTTCCGATAGGGGATCTTCTGCTCCGCAAGGGGAACAGATAGCGAATATCTTACTGATAGCCGTTGAAGACGGCGGCGGCCACTTCGTACCAATTACTGCATTAAATCGTCTTCATAATTCTCAAAATAATCGAAAGAATGAGCGCAGACGGAAGTGTATTTGTATGGTTTGTAAGCGAGGTTTTGCGTCAACAGAAGAATTAGAAATACATCAGGTGTACTGTGGGACAGACACTGCTCAGCCAGTTTTTCCTAAGGAAGTGTGTCAATTCGAAGGCCACCGGAAAAAGGTTCCTTGTCCCTACGTCGTGTATGCAGATACTGAGGCAATCATTGAGAAGGGAACCAGCCTGCACATTCCAATTTGTATTTCGTATGTTATGATTGAACGATGGCCAGGCAACCCCTACCGGAACGGGCCGAAAGTTTTTAGTAAAAGAACATTCACAGGTACAGATTGTGTTACAGAATTTCTAAAGGATATGAAGAAAATGGCTGAGAATTATTCGAAATTGTATTATTAGAAAATTAAACCGATGAAATATAGATCTAATTACAACGATCCAGACTGTATTGCATGTGGAGATCAAGCCGGATACCGAATAGTGAAGGATGAAAATACTTTTTATTGTGAAAAGTGCCGCCCGTCGAAAACCATTCCTATCTACTTTCACAACCTCAAGGGGTACGATGGTTCTTTTATTTTAAAAAAGTTACATGAAATCGTTACCGAAGGAGATGCTGATGCCAGAGGGGGTACTGGACCAGAGCCAAATATCATAGCTAAGACGGGTAATGGTCGAATTATGTGTCTTATGAAAACATTTATTTTTAGTGCATCATTGTTGTTGGTGGAGAGAGGGAGACAAAGAAACGTTTCTTCTCGATAAAGTTTATGAACAGTGCTCAGTTGATGTCTGGGTCGCTGGCAAAGTTGGCAAAGACTGTGCCAGAGGATGGATGGACGGCAGTACCACTTTCGTACCCGGACATTCAGCGGGCGAAAAGTTTCTTCCCGTACGAATATTTAGACTCGGTTGACAGACTGGAAGAGGACCAGCTCCCACCAAGAAAAAATTTCATACCGAATTAACGGAAGAGGGGATTTCAGAGTCCGATCACAAACATGCATTGCAAGTATGGGACGAAGTTGGATGTCGCACGATTCGTATTATATGGAATTCTATTGCGAGACGGACGTTCTCCTTCTTGCGAATATATTCAAAAATTTCCGTGACACATGTTTAGAAGCATATAAGTTAGATCCAGCTCACTATATGTCAGCGCCCGGCTTGACATGGGATGCTATGTTACTTTACACAGTTCATTCAAGATGCTGAGCAGATGAATTTAATTCAGAGGGGAATTCGAGGTGGTATCAGTCAGTGTAATATTCATTATTTACAGACAAATCATCAGTCGACTGATTACAAGTCTAATGGACAGAGAGAGATACGTCTTACATTATAAGTTACTCGAATTATATCTTCAGATGGGAATGCGGCTGAAACAAATACATTGGGCGCTCGCATTTGAAGAGGCTCCGTGTCTCAAACAATATATTGACTTTAACACTAAAATGAGGACAAAGGGAAAGACAGATTTTGAAAAGAATTTCTATAAGCTTATGAATAATGCAATGTTCGGCAAGACAATAGAAGATGTTCGAAAGTACAGAGACTTTAAATTTGTGACGGGTAACAGTAGTACCGATAGTGGTCGTAAAAAGATTCAGAAGTATAATCCAAAGATGAAACATATAACTCTCATAACTAGTGAAGAGGATGGCGATTCCTGCGACAGTGCCCTACCGGAACTGAAAAGGGATAAATATGAATATAAAAGCCAGTTTTCATTGGCGCGGCAGTGCTTGAACTTTCTAAGCTGCTTATGTATGATATGCACTACAATTACTTTCGAAAGCAGTTCCCTGGAATACGATTAGCCTACAAAGATACAGATAGTTTCATATACAATGTGCTTCTTCAGTCCCTAGATGTAACTTTCAATTATATAGTCCGAGAAGATGTGGGAAAGAATGGTAAGGAAATGATATGTGATACTAGTGTGATGAAAGACGGGATGGGAGTTCCAAATATTAATAAAAAGGTGATAGGTACATTTAAAGATGAGTTGAATGGTGAACCTATTCTTGATTTTGTCGGCATACGCTACAAAGTGTATGCTTTTGGGACTCCAACTTTGGAGACGAAAAAAATAAAGGTATAAAAGATGTTTGCGTTAGAAAACATTTGAACTTTGAAGACTATAAGGATCAGTTTGAAACTGGTGCATCCGAAGGAAGGAGACCCGAGCGGGCACAATTTGTACAGTTTACGTAACGGAAAAAACCTGGAGAAATCCGTAGTGAAAAGCGTATTAAAATCATGATGGCGCCAAATGATATCAAGCGTGTGCAGCTATACAATCCAGACACGGGCGAATGGCTGGCAGAAACATGGCCGATAGGACGGAATTAACTTTCATATCCATTCAATCCATAATGTCTCATGTATCTTTCCAGCGGTGGACTAAATCCTTCTTGTTTTTGTATTTCTAATGCCTGATGAAATATGTTTTGAATAAGTTCTGAGGTGCGTTCCCCTATCGCCTTCGGAACGGGAACGGAAAGGGTATCTTTCTTTATAGATGCACCTTTTTCTTGTATTTGTGTAAGCAGCTGTTTATATTGAACGTAATAATGTTTATATTTCTCTCGCCTTTTTGATACTCCTATTTTTCCTTGTATTACATCAATAACAACACCTGGTATAGGAGTTAAAGCTAAAAGAACTGGAACTGTCGGAATTGCCGCTATTACAGCAGAACTTACAAGAATTCCCTTAGTCACATTAAGAGCCATATCAATTCGGCCCATCAATTTATAACTGCGGCGATATGCAGCGCTAGTTCTTTCGATATAGTCAGCTAACTGTTCAACGCTTTCAACAACTGAGACGTGCATTTTTTTACTGTATATGTAAGGGATGATAAAAAATAATTGTAGTAATATAGAGAGACAATATGGCAAAAGGAGGAGAAGATTTTGAACTCGAGAATTTAGGTGAAACAAATTTGAATGATGATGTTGATGATGCTGCTACTGCTGAAACATCTTTTACCGATGATGCCTTTGCAACCCCCGATCCTTTACTGGTTAGCCCCGCAGGTGGAACGTTTGACTAGACTGAGAGGAGAAATTACAGATCAAATGGTGGACCAATACTTAGATATCAATATGATTACTGATGAGCATAAACGAGAATTAATGCTTACGAATGCTAGTATTAGGAATGGAGAGCTGTATTATCGAGATGCCAGGCTGACATCAAATAAAGGCAAGAAGTCTTTAATGATCTCCTCAATAAAAGGTAAGGGAGCTGCAGAATTTAAAAAAGATATATTAGGAATAGACCCAGATATTGTATCAGAATTGACTGATAATGAAGTGAAAATGTTATTGAAAAGGCAGGCCGATAGACTGAAACCCTACGACATTGGACGACTCAGAGATAAAATAACAGATTTACGAGTAAATTTTAGCGATAATGCCGATGAAATACGTACTATCGAAAATAAAATCGATGAATGGAATAATAAAAACCCTGAATATAGAGCTATTAATGATGAATTAAGTATTGCGAATATGCGTCTTGACGAGCTTAACAATGAAAAAGTTAAAATAAGGCTAGAGAAAAGAGAAGTTGAAAAACAGTTAAAGGAAATTCCTGAAACACACACCTACGCAAAAGAAAAGCCGAAAAACTACTAGCTGAACTCATAACAAGAGAAGCTAAAATTGTTGATCGAATTGAATATGAACATGATAAGATCAGTGGGGCACGTGAAAGTCTGGCTACGACTAGGTCTCTTCGTGATGTAATTTCCGATCCAGAATTGTCACTCAGGCTGAAGCTGACAGAATTATTTAAACGAAATGGTATTACAATCGCTGCAATACTGACTGCCCTTGGAATGACAATATCAACAATTGCCCTAGCTGTGACTAAAGGAGGACGAGGAGGGGCAGCAGGAACTGGGGCTCTGGAGCAGGCCCGCCTAAAATATACACAAAAGCAAAAGAAATTGTAAAGCAATTTGGCGAATGGTTAAAAACATTGGCCGCAAAAGTGCTGCTGCAATACCAGGTTTAATCGGTTCACTTGTTAGTTTTCTATTAAAAACAGCAGGATCAGTTGTCGATTTGTTGGAGAACAGCTATGGATATTTTTAACAGGTTTAACATTAGTCATAATAAATAAAATTATGTATTGATATATGACCAAGCATGTTTGGTGAAAAGAAAATTGCAAAGTTTCTTTCTAAAAATAAAGACCTGTTTGGTTTCTCTGTCGAATTGGAATGGTGCAAACTCCGACGAGTAAATCGACATATCCTTCGAGCAAATCCAGGTGTCCGACTCAAAGATGATAATCTATATCATAACATATTAGCTTTCATTAAGGAATGTCAAAAGACTAACTTCTTTAAGCGACTAGAATTCATAAACGTATTCCAAGAGGCAGAGGATGACCAAGAGGTCATCATCTACAAGAATATTGGGTTCTTCGATTGATTCGCGACACAGGTAATCGATTTATCTTTCAGTCAGATGGAAATATTTATGTGAAGATGTGATTTATTTTTGAATTTTTTCTTCTGAGTTACTATATACATTACACGAAGTGAAGATGTGATTCATTTTCTTTTTAACTGTAATTTTTTTCTTCTTAGTTACTATATACATTACACGAAAATGGGATACGATAGATCATTATTACCGAATTTCAGCAACCGAATACCGCAGGGAACGAAGTCAGAAAGAACTCATCATGTGATTGCTCATAATCCAAGTGAGGCAGATCCAGGCCAGACACTTATCATACGATGTCCAAAGTTAGAAAGCGGAGTAGTACTAGTTCCAGATACTTTCGACCTGGTTTTTGATCTCGAAGTAACGGGACATGAAGATAACCGAGAAGTTACAAAATGTTGGTGGAGCGTATGGTTCTCACATTTGAGGGTCAGGCACTTTTCAATTTGAATAAATATAACCTTATTGAATGTTATCGCAATCTCTTCAAACATAAAAAGAGAGAATCGAACATGACACTGTACGGAATTCAGAACGAGAATCTAAGAAAATTGAGAAGTGGTGCAACGATGCAGATGCCGCCGTCGTGGGTGATTATTTACTTTTCGACACATATAAACAAAATATGCTTCTCGTCTGAATCATCCCCTCATAACAGGTCATGGGGTTGCATATCCATCAGCGTTAGGGAGTCATATTGAATGGGAAATTACGCTTGCACCCGTCTCCCAATTACTTGTCAGTAATAATAATGTTTTTACAACCAATTATAAATTAAAAACATTCAAATGGAATACGAGACATTATCTGACACACACTCGCGATGTCAACTGCTGGTTATTACAACAATGGAAAAGTTACCTTTACGAGCATATACATTATTTTAGAACAATCCCATTCAAGAATCAACCACAGTTATCAATGGAAATATAAATGTACCACGACGTAGCATGAGAGGTATCGTGATACTCTTCACTAAAAATCAGAATCAGTCAGAACTGAACAGTGAACTTTTCTTTAATCCATCCATTGAATCTGTGTCTGTAATGATTGAAGGCATTGCGAACAAAATATACGCTCAGAAGATGATACCAAGACAATTTTGACAGAAACACGACGGTATTTTGCTGAAGATAAAGATTGGTGTGAAATTGATATAGATGAGTCGATTATTTGAAGAATAAATTCTGTCTGTTTATCGATCTGCGTAGTTTTAAAGATATTGAATTTCATGGAAATGGATTAAGAGTAATGAACACAAAAGATGGTATACAACTTGAAATAATAAAAATGGATACATCAGTGAAGGGTGTCGACGTTCGAGATGATAATATATTTGCTCATGTTTATGTTATCAGTGATGCAATGGTCTCCGTTGAGAATAGTAGATTAAAGTCTATACTATTTTAGTTGACTCCCGAGTTCAGAAAAAATTCCGTAGAAACTGCAGACCTCAGTCATGCCGTAGGAAAAATTCACATCTATATTCATCAGCTAGACTCCGGTTCTGAAGAGGTAGCTACTTACGTTACTTACGTTAGTGTGTGCTTCCGTCGACTGACTGACAACACTTGTTCCGTAACCCTTTATATAGACTAATTTGAATGGTGATGACTCACACCTAATTTCCCACGGAATTCCCCTTTATATAGACTAGTTTGATGGTGATGATTCACACGTAATTTCCCACAGAATTCCCCTTTATATAGACTAGTTTGATGGTGATGACTCACACATAATTTCCCACGGAATTCCCCTTTAGATAGATGTAGACGTACATGTCTATACATGTCACGTCACTTACAATACGTCGTTTGGAAACAGTTTATAAATAGCCCTTACAGAACCGTTTCGATAGGGAGTTGCTACATACCACGGAATTCCCCACTAAATTATTTTTAGATCACCACCCGCATCAGTGGAAATTCCAAAGGGTTGCTATGGTTACTGCACTGACATGTAGCGACATGTTCCTTTATTGAAGGGGGCTACAGGGAGGGGAATTTTCCTCTCCTCCCTGTAGCTTTTTCAGGTAAATTATCCCAGTTGTACACATATATATTACTACTTGAGTAGACAATGCCATACCCATTGGAAAATGGTCCCTTCCATATCACATAATGCAAGCTCCAAGCTTGGCGCTTTTTTCCCATGATTCAAATTACATGGGCAACTTCCTGTACTATTTCTATCGTTTTTGTAAAAAATCTTGCGAGTTATAAATGGCGAAAATAGCTTTTCCAGTGTAAGTGACCACAAAGCTAGCACATACATGAAGGGACGTTCCCATCTAAACACAGTGCATATTCAAGCAAATTCACCCTGGCAAATGGGCTTTTCAACGGGTATGGAGCTTCTAATTAAAGTTATTTGCCATCTCGTAAGCTGTTTGCAAAATGTGATTAGAGATAGCGATTAAAGCCAGTGTGCGGGGAGAGATTTTGCCTTACACACTTCACTCATACAGATAATCGTTCGCCTTTAATTCTTTGAACATTATATCCTAATTTTCACAGAATAGGACCTATAAATATACTACAAGCCACATTTTAGTTCAAATTAATAAAACTAGGAACAAATTTCGATGTCCTGAAATGATAATACTGTCAAGGTTTCCACGATACTAAGTTTGTGCCGCTTCACTGTACAATACATTGACGCGTATGAATAAAAGCTACCCATCGAGAGATGATCACGCCTATTTCAAATTGGCATTGAACGGTTGGCCGCTGTCCTGCTTGCACGCTATTTCCACTCGTCAAACTGCATGTCTGACTTGAACTTTCAACATCGCATAAGTATGGCCACTTTCACACTTGAACGAGGGAATGACATTGAAGCAGTGGACTCTGTAGGTCGCTGGTCAAGAGCTAAAGTCCTAGAGCTTCACGAAGATGGTAATATCAAAGTTACCTTTCCGGGGTGGTCAAAACGGTTTGATTTGACCGTATCACCAGACATGGTCAGACCAAAGTCTCCTGTTATTGAGGGTAAGTACATTTTTATTCATACACGAGGGTTTTAAGAGGAATTTCTTCTTTAAAGTTTCGTTGGAATAGTATAGAAGTAAGCGAAATATACGAGATGCCGACTGTATTAGTTCCGTCTGAGTCACGTGTTAAATTAGCATACGGTACACGTCATGGTAGGCTACTCATGTTAGTTGTGAAGTTTAACACATTTGTCTGCTAATTGTCATCAAACTGCTCATAGAATGGTAATTTTACTTGTATCGTAAACTAAATCTTGCAATTTTCATGTCAGATGAACGAAATTATAAACGAAATGCCTTCGCTCAGCTATCAGAGCACATGCCATCTATATCTGTGGATGTTTGTTTAGCAGGGCGTTCACCCTCTGCTGATCCGATCTCCAGAGGCGCAGCGTAACGCATTCAGGCACAGAGGTCGTCCATTGTGCATGCTGACTTGAGTCTGTGAGCCTGTAAATTAGTTTCATCTCTTTGTACAACGTGGTCTAGCGTTAAATTCTTTAAAAGTGTGAGACAAGCCCGTATTCAACCATTTGCATGATCAGTAATATGGTAAGCCGTACGTGTTTGTTTTCACAGCGCTAATCTGGTCACGTGTCTGCTTTTCGATGATCTGCAATTTTTTATGTGCCACGCTGCGCGCTGTGCATGTGAACATCTTCGATCGTATAATCTTATCGGCGGCCGGCGAAATTGACCGGTAACTCTAACAGTTTCGCCGGCTACTTTTAGGGACTCTTCAATTGCTAAAGTAATTTTTACCTTCAGAAATGCTACGGACCAGTATTACAAGCTGTGTTATCAAACTATTCAACGGCGACTGCAATTCAATTGCTTTGTAACACGTCTGCGTGTATTGCCTGAATGAAAATCTGAATAGGCCAAACCCGGAATTCGAATCGACCACGGTACAAACAAAGCCATGTGCGCAAACACGCATACACGTACGTGTATTTCCATACGCGTTAGTACACATGCGGGTTTGTTTTGTACCGCATCACGTGATTATTTGGCGTCCTGAGTCTGTAAACCTTGAATCTGTAGAATGCATCGCGTCCTTTTTATTCCGGAGTAGAACCATTGCAATGGACGATTCTATTAGCTACTGCAATTGCCACCCTTATGTGGTGACCTTGATATCTACCAATGAAAACGTGCGTACTATCCCTATCGGTCCTCATAAGCTATATTCAAAATGGCGGAAACAATGGAAGATGCGAAGGCGAGGTCAAACTTTGCTGTACAATCGTGGGTTTTAAAAGCGCACCAAGGAACAAGAGGACGATAATTACGTGGGTTTAAACTGTTCGAAGGCAGTGGCCTGAGTTTTTCTCACGAAAAACGTCTCGGTTTATTACAGTTTGAATTTTAGTACGTAAAGCTGGAGGTAAATGTCGATTATCACCTTGAGTCAAAATACGAGCGGACCTAAGAAGTGACTTCAAAAACGATCGTCAGGTTAAATGAATCAATCCGTTATGTGAGCTTCTAAACGTACGAATTTTTCATATCCCATACTCAAGGTTCTTTGTGAACTACGATAAATGTAATCATATTTAATCATTATTTTAAATGCATTAAAGAATATAGAGTAATTTTTATGACATACAAATTGTATTTAGAATGTTTGTGTATATAGCAATTTCTTCTTTTAATGAAAGGATGTTTACCTACAGGTACAAAGAGATGTAGAGTTAGACGTGGAACTGATATCACATCAAAATTGATTGGTGGTGATGTAGTCTATTGGAACAATCAGCCTATTGTGATTGACATTGTTGACCCTATCAGAAAGCAGATTCTGTCAACTGATGGAGAAATAATTCAGTCCTCAGACATTCGCTCTTTGCAAGGTATGTTTTCTAATATTTTGCTGTGCATATATCAGTCATAGGTCTCAGAATACTTAATAGCCACATCTTTGCCTTAGTGTCAAAACATTAATTTCGCTTCTATTTTATATCTTCATCTTCATGTATTTGCAGTTGAAATCATCAGAAAAAAATTATTAGTCAGGGGACTTTGTACAGGAAACCTGTCTCAGTTTTTGTTAATTATTATTTTGTGGAAGGTAAAGATTTTCATGGATTCCAATTGAAATGGTCAATGAATAATTGTTATTGTGATTGTACAGGTGTCCGAGAATCCTGTCACAGTTTCTTGTAATTATTATTTTGTGAAAGATAAATGCTGTGACAAGTAAAAGGTCTTATTTTCATGGCAAGCAAATACCTGTAAGTTATTTAATATTTTTTGTTATACATTTGGTCCGTAGTTGAAGTGGCTGATCCTGAGAAGAGAGTGCAAAGAAGAAAGCGAAAACGTGTTTCACAGCCCAGTGTTGCAAGGGAGGATGTGAGACACAGTGGATTTCTTTATGATCACATGTCAGCAAGAGTTCGTGATAATCTTCCGCTGGAAGCAGTGATCAGTGAAAATGGTGTTGTTATACAGTGTGGAAAGGTGTACAGCGCATTGGGGGTCAGATTTTTATGTGAATCTATAATCACAAATGGAACTGATCCTATCTGCCGTGGCTATATTATATACAACTCTACCGTGTGCAAGGAATCCACGATCTCTATACCTGCTTCAAGGGTTATTATACCTGATACAAATGTGGCAGTACACAGTCTTGCTGCTGTAGCTGCAGAAGTTAAGAGGAGAGCAGCAATCACAGTTATGGACGCATTGCAGAAGGAAGACGACAACACATATTCAAGTTATGTTAGAAGACACCATCTGGCGGTACAAATACGATCTGAGGCATGGGCGTGTATGAAAAGCAAGTCAATGAAAAAGACAGTGAACCTAGGCCTGTGTTATCCCACCACTGACTTACCTGCTTTACATCTAGCAGCACCAAACTATGCAAATGTACTAGACTATGTATCAAACTCAATTCATAGATTAGACCAATTGCTATGTAGAGGTTGGGATGTGTAGCCATTGGAACATTTCTTCTACTACATCATCAAATTGAAAATCGTCAAGACATCAGCAAACATGATTCCATTGCAGCTGAGGAGTGCTATATGTCGCAACCATTTTCTGACAACTACCGCAATACAGTGATGTGTGATCTCAGTAGAGAGTTGACAACACAGGAGGCAGAGTAATTCAAGTAAGTCGGAATGTATGTGTAGATGCAGTTTATGACTAGGCAAAATCTGCTCTGTAGTGTTACATTGAAGCTTATTTAGGAGGCGATTTTTCAGGCATTGTCAAACTGTAATCGGCACAATAAACTGCTGATATGGTACTGTTGGAGTGTAATAATAATCACTCAAATACGGTATTACACATAAGTTTTATTCAAAAAGCATAGTAGTATTTCTATGGGATTCCATATATGTTCTGTACTTTCTTGCGGAAAATTTAAGCTTCCATTTGGACTAAATTAGACCTTGTGAACCATCATATATATTGCAGGAACATATGGCCTTTGTCTGCAGATTCATCTCAGGGAAATGTAAACTTTCAAATTCCGTCATTACAAAAACATTGTTTCATTGTTTCTGCATCTGAAGTTTCCTTCAAGTCAGTTTGCCTATAGGTTGTTGGTGACAAAATCTGGCCCAGGCAGTTTATTTTGTCGGTTACAAAATGTTTACGTGTGAAAGTGGCCATACTTATGCACTGTAATTTTATGTTTTATTGTTTATGACATGATGAGAATTGTTCCATTCTTAATGAGTGTAAATCTGGTACAGGCAAGTTCAGCTGTGCCATTGACAGCTTCTTGGAAGTTTATTGTTTTGCAATGTATCGTAAAAGTCAGGTTATTCATTCTTTGCAAACAGGTCTACCCTATGTTGCCAAGAATGTGTAGATTACGTGAAAAGATACTTACTCGGCAACAGCTGAGAGGGGCTAGAAAGCCAGTTTGGGATTGCTTGTTGAAAATATCCAGATGCATCCGTCCCTTTGGAAGAAACGATGCAGAATGTTTTGCTGCATTTAATGCTTTAACTAGCAATGATTATACCAATGTATTTACTACATCTGTGTCACTAACCCTTAAGTGTACAATATGTAGGCATGAGTAGTCATTTGAAAAGAATTTTGGCTGTTTGACCTTAACTTATCCTGTAGGTCAAAATTCATATGGTAGTTTACCACTGATGGTTACAGAGACAATCAGAGAGTCATTAAATAGGTTACACGGGCGTGGATGTGAGAAATGTAGTAATAATATAGTTGTCAGTAGAGGATCGGTTGCACTACCACTTTTTTACATTATTGAATTAGGTGATTTAGATGGAAAGAATGTACAGAGTCCCCTAATAGTAATTCCTGAATTGAGTACTTTTTTCAACATGCAATATCAACTCACAGGGGCTGTTCCTTTAGTACCTGGTCATTTCTGGTCAATTATTAATGCAAGTAATAGGTACTTTGTCTTGGATATCATGACATGAGTCGTGCCAAACCATCCTATAGTACTTTTTTCTAGCGCTGTATATAAAGATGACAGAATTGCATCCACAGAACACAGAACAGGTACAAATCATCCGGCACTGCAAATCTTAGTATATCAGAGACAGTCTTTGAAAGAAACTGTAATAGATTTAACTGGTCAAGCTTCTCCATTATCAGATAGCAGTTTTTGTGTCAGAATGGCAAGTTATAGTAGCAATCACACTGACAGACAATCCTCTAAACCAGCACTGTCAAATTATTTGCATGACACACAGCTTCCAACTGCTGGTGTTCACTATACTGCATCTACCCATAATAATCCTTGGTCTCAATTCTTCAGTTTATGGTCACATTTAGAACTTAATCCTCCGGAGACATCCAACTGTCAGATCAGTAATGGAAAATTTGTCCAGCCTATTGCCAGACAGCATCCAAATTCCTTGTTACCAGTATTTCAATTGATAATACTGTCATGTGTACATTGCATGGGTTGGCAAGGTGTGCAGAAAAATTACTCACCCTGGTAGTAACCCAGAACATAATATCAAGTGGCACACAACAGGACATATGAAAACGCTTCGACCACAAGAGATTGTTAGTGATAAAATACTGCTTCTTGAACAAAACATAAGTAGAAGAGGTGTATGCAATAGTAATTTTAAAATTTATTTCAATATTAAAGGTGACGCGGAGCCCATAACTCTTAATGCAACTCATGCAAAGTCACTGTTAAGCCCTCCCCATCTGGTCTTGAAAATAAGTACCCACACCCACTTAAGGGTGTCCTTGATACACAAAAGGTTATTGTCTTACCTTTGGTTCAGACGGTGAAAGATTTCATTGGTATGACTGAAGATAAATATTCAGAATTTGAAATTGTGAAAAATATTTGGTGCAGCTTTTATCAAATGTTCAGTATTGCAAATTCTGATTCCCAGCCTAAAATCCTTCCTGGCAAACCTGAAGGCTCTCTCAGAGTTGAGGATTATAAATTTGGATATGATAGCTCAGATCTGAAAAACTACACAGTACATGCTGAGAAATTTTATCAGTTATTCTGTTGTCATTATGGTTATCATAATTTGACTCCATACATGATAAAATTCATAGATATTGTACCACAGTTGATGCAAGATTTACCATTTCCACTAGGACGATTTCAGTCTCAGGGTGGTGAGCACACTAATTATCAGCATGCACGATTCTATTTTCAACATACCACAAGACATGGTGGGACTTCTAAGCAGAATGACCCCATTTACTCTACTTTTTTCCATATTTGGAAAAAATTGTCATATCAAATACAAACTTCAACAGATCACTCGGTGAATGAAACATTCTATAGATACTGCCAACAACATACTGCTGCCACGGTTGTACAAAAAGTCTTTAAAGGTGTTTAGTAAAAAAAAGTGAAACAAGGTATTGACCTCAAAGATTGCCAAACGTCGGGTGCAAAAGGTGGAATTCTGCCAATTTTCCAAAATATAGGATTTGTTATTGTTGGTACTGTTCCAAAGCATGGCACCCAAAAATTCACTCAAAAGTCTTTCAGAGAATTAATTGTGAGACATGGTGGAGTTGTTCGAAGTCACTTCCCAGTGGAAAGCAAAGGGACGATCAACAAAAACATACCATGTATTGGTCAATAAATCTTCTTTCACTTTCAAGAACATGCCTGCTGCATTAAAAGTTGCCATGCGTAGGAAACATATCATATTAGACGCATCTTTCATTTTTGAAAGTATCAATGGGAACTTGCGACTGCCTTTTACACAATATTTATTTGATATTACTTCACTGGCTAAGGGAACACCTTCAGTCCAGGTATCCTGATATGACCAACATTTTAGACGAACAAAGACAATGTTATCATGTAGAGATCGCAGGAAGAAATTGTCTAAGAAAGAAGATTGCAGGAAGGAAGGTTTTCTCAAAAGATTCAAAAGTTTAAACGTGTACCCCGTAATCCAGCACAGTACTTGCATTTAGGAAGAGCAGAAATTATGAAAAGACAAAAAAATAAGTCAACATTTTGTGGGTCAAGACAGCTTTTTAAGAAAGTGTTCAAAGATTGGAAAAACCTCTCTGCAGAGGAAAATTGAAATACAAAGAATGTGGTGGCGGAAAAAAGTCTGTAGAAGAAATGAAGGAATTACCATTAAATGCCCCCATGAGTCAGTTATTATCCCTATGTACAAAAAAATTATGCAGTGACACTTTTTCAAATCTAGTGCCCTGGTAAGTAGTGTAAATTTTAATTGTTTGTTTTCCTATTAAAATCCTTTGTTTTCCACATACATGTACAAAGCAATGCAATCCTATTAGTTTACAACAAATGGTGTACAGTGGTTCAGAAGAAGCACCTACATGCTCAGACATATGTAAAATTACTTGGTGATAGAAATAGACTTTGCTTTTTTAAGTTAGTATTCTGTTTTGTATGTGTATGTACACGTATATGCACATATATGCATTTGAGAACATGCTTATTGGCAATGGAACAATTCTCTCATGGCTTGCAACAATTCTACTACAGTTTTATACATTACAAAGTTAAAAAAATACTCGCATAGCTACTTCCTTTTTTCGAACTCTATATGACTCTCATGGTCTACTGGAAAAGTGATATACATCAATCTGTCAATGGTCAATGTCATGATGGTTTATTTTGTTGCGATACCGCACAAAACTACCAAGCGAATTTTTTGAAAAAATGATGATTTTTGCAATTTGAAAGTTTTATCAACTAACTCAGCATAACATTCTGAAGATTCAACTTCAATCTTTTTGATCTATCATTGTCCTGATAGATATCAGGTAGCATTTGTAATTTTCTAGGTTAGAAGTATATACAACTGGGTTGTTGTTGTACTTTTGTTGAACTATAACAATGTAATTGTCTTTGCTGTAGCCAATCAAAAATTACAAAATTTGGCAAATTGATATATACATATTCACATACAGAAACATGGTCTAGGATGAGTAACTGGGTATACCTTGAAGCACACCAGCAGTGTACTCTTTACAGTCAAATGTGAACTGTATTTTATTTTCCTTGATTTTAATAAAAGTAAGATGAATTTGTCACACTTTGTGACATAATATTTTTTCTGTTTTGGCTACACACCAAGAAATGCAAAAATGCATTGATTTATAAGTAAAACTCTTTTGAAGGGACAGGTTGTATGGGATCTGTTTGCTTGCAGGAACTTATGCACATGTAATTTATTTTTTAAAAAAATTAGGTCTGCACTAACGTATAGCAAGCACTGTTACTTTTTAACTTTTTTAGATCATGTTAGAACTTTCAAAATGATTTTCCATGCTATCTTGGTTTTTGTTAATGCAATTTTTACAATTTGCTACACAGTACTACATTAATTTCTACATTTCAAATATTTAGTAGTAGACAATGTCATAATATGGTTTTATGTGAATTTACATTCATCCATGTGCAACTTTATAGACAGATTTTACAACAGTAATCACCTGAATAAGAAATTTCATCATTATTTGGGTATCTAAGCAAATCCTTGCAATGTAGTGAATTATAACTGGACAAGTATAGGTTTAATGTTCATACAATATTTATTCCTTCATGCTCAGAATTTGTCATTTCTTACTTATCTCAGGTTTTATTTTTATTGCTATTTCCCTTTTCAACTTACGTCAATAGAGTCTATTTTGTTTTGTCCTTTATTATTACTTATCTCAGGTATTGTCTGCATTTCCAAGATACTTTGCTCTACTTAACTCAGGTCAGTCTGTTTTTATCCAGTATGAACTATTTCAGGTATTGTCTGCATTTCCAGCATGTGCTACTTAACTCAAGTATTGTCTGTGATCTCTAACATTTGCTACGCAACTCAGGTAAAATCTTATTGAATTTG